>NC_092089.1:98612310-98766687 GCF_045679555.1 Salvelinus alpinus | reverse complement strand
ATCGTTAGGGAACATCTCTCACACATTATGCCATCGTTGGGGAACATCTCTCACACATTATGCCATCGTTGGGGAACATCTCTCACACATTATGCCATCGTTGGAGAACAGCTCTCACACATTACCCCATCATTAGGGAACATCTCTCACACATTATGACATCTTTAGGGATCATCTCTCACATTATGCCATTGTTGGGGAACATCTCTCACATTATGCCATCGTTGGAGAACATCTCTCACACATTACGCCATCATTAGGGAACATCTCTCACACATTATGACATCTTTAGGGATCATCTCTCACATTATGCCATTGTTGGGGAACATCTCACACATTATGCCATCGTTAGGGAACATCTCTCACGCATTATGACATCTTTAGGGATCATCTCTCACATTATGCCATCGTTGGGGATCATCTCTCACACATTACGCCATCATTAGGGAACATATCTCACACATTATGCCATCGTTGGGGATCATCTCACACATGCCATCGTTAGGGAACATCTCTCACACATTATGCCATCGTTGGAGAACATCTCTCACACATTACGCCATCATTAGGGAACATATCTCACACATTATGACATCGTTAGGGATCATCTCTCACGCATTATGACATCTTTAGGGAACATCTCTCACGCATTATGATATCGTTAGGGATCATCATTCACACATTATGACATCGTTGGGGAACATCTCTCACACATTAAGCCATCGTTAGGGATCATCTCTCACACATTAAGCCATCGTTAGGAATCATCTCTCACACATTATGACATCGTTAGGAATCATCACACATTATGACATCGTTGGAGAACAGCTCTCACACATTATGACATTGTTAGGGAACATAATGAAGGAATAGAAAAAGTGAAAACATGTAGGCTACTCACCAACTGAAGAGGTCAACTTGATAAACAGCAGCATTTTTATGGGTTTCCCAACCTTTCAGTTCCACAGAACGGAAGCACAACCTTACCGCCTACATAATACTCCAATGTCAGGTCGAAATACCATCTCTGAAGTGCAGCACTGGCAAGAAATCCTGTGTGTATTTTAACCCCAAATGCAAAACATGAACATCCACCCTGTTTCAGCAATAGTTCTCTCTCTCTGCCAACAAATACTTTCACCATGAGGAAATTAGTTTCAACCAACCCAGCAAGATTTCCCTCTGACAATCCTTGTAATGTATATAAATAAAGCAAAGTCTAAGATGAAAGTTGAATGTATTGGTTTTGAGGATTTTCTCTCACCGGTTATTGTGTGAAATTTAATCTGACACTTGATTCCCTAGGCTCGTGATTGATTGACAGCTTTGGACAGTTGTGCCAAGGGGCCAAATTGCATTAGGGGATGTTTTGATAGACGCTATACCGTCAACTTCTCAGGTTATCACCATAACATGAGAAATCTGAAAAACAAACATCATACAAGGCGGCCCCAAGGAAAAACTCTGAGGATTACCAGATGTGTCCAGACACAAGAACCAGAGAAAACCCATCAAATTCTCCCCGCTGGAAGAAGAGGGTGAAGCACTGTGTTGGCAATGCTTCACAGAATAAAACCACAATGTCAACTAAATAAAACACACTATAAAATTGTGATTAAGCCCTCAAACGAATTGGCATGCAAAGAAACAGCTAATGTATAACTATTCCAGAGATGGGGACCATTGAACAATGACATGTGTGGTTTGTGAATCAGAAGATCGAAGATGATGCATGTAGAGGTGTCTCTCTCCCCCTGTCCTGTTGTCTCTCCCCCTGTCCTGTTGTCTCTCTCCCTGTCCTCTTGTCTCTCCCCCTGTCCTGTTGTCTCTCTCCCCCTGTCCTGTTGTTTCTCTCCCCCTGTCCTGTTGTCTCTCTCCCCCTGTCCTGTTGTCTCTCCCCCTGTCCTGTTGTCTCTCCCCCTGTCCTGTTGTCTCTCTCCCTGTCCTGTTGTCTCTCTCCCCCTGTCCTGTTGTCTCTCTCCCCCTGTCCTGTTGTCTCTCTCCCCCTGTCCTGTTGTCTCTCCCCCTGTCCTGTTGTCTCTCCCCCTGTCCTGTTGTCTCTCTCCCTGTCCTGTTGTCTCTCTCCCCCTGTCCTGTTGTCTCTCTCCCCCTGTCCTGTTGTCTCTCTCCCCCTGTCCTGTTGTCTCTCTCCCCCTGTCCTGTTGTCTCTCTCCCCCTGTCCTGTTGTCTCTCCCCCTGTCCTGTTGTCTCTCTCCCACGTCCTGTTGTCTCTCCCCCTGTCCTGTTGTCTCTCCCCCTGTCCTGTTGTCTCTCCCCCTGTCCTGTTGTCTCTCTCCCACGTCCTGTTGTCTCTCTCCCACGTCCTGTTGCAGGTTCCACTGATGAGACAAGCACAAACCCATACCAGACATTGGCCAAGTGAAGTATTTTTGCCGCAACTATTTGTCTGCAGTGCTTGGCACTTCTTAGGTACTAAAAGTGTTAGCCAATTTATTTTCTTTACACAGCACTTACATCACCTATACTTTCAGTGATATATTACATTTTCAGTGCGTACTGAGATAAAATAATTCACAAACAGAATGGGAATATATAAAATTATTTATTTCACCAATTGTCACTAACGGTGAATGTACACTAGATAGCAGTAAATTGCCACGTGCGGCTTAGGCCGCCCATTGTGACTCGCTTGTGGGCGTGCTGGCAGCATGTTCGATTGTGTCAAGAATTCAGCATAGCAAGTTTGTATGAAGGTTTGGTTATTAAATGGGTACATAGTTCAATAGTAATATCCTCTAAAACGCTCTGGTGACAAACAAACTTTGCTGCCCTGTTTCCAGTTGTCCACATGCCTAGGAGAACCTATTCAAGTAAGTCAATCCATTTCGAAAATGTAAAACAATGATGTATTATTATCTAACTACCTACAGTGCAGGCTAACTCAAATGAGCTGCTAAATGTGATAGCTAGCTAGCCAACTAGCTATCTAGCAAACTCCACATACTGTATAGATAGCTAACTAAGTGAATGAAATATAAGTCTGCTTCTCTGCAGGATGTTTCAAGGATGGGGTCCAACAACGCAGCAAGAGGCAATCCGTGTGCGGGAGATCTTCCCCTCCTACTTCTTCGAAGAGGGCGCTGTTCCCTGGCAACACCATAGACTACACTATGCACAACCAAAGGCTCTTTTTAAGATTCATTCACATTGCAATAAGAGTATTCTTCCATTTACTTAACTATGTCAACTGCAGTTATTCAATTCACAGTTTCTGTCCCTTTGATTTCTACTTCTCAGGTGAGGGTGCTGTTTAGGTAAGGGTGTGATGTCTGTACAAAAACAATACGGGCTATTTTAAATCACCCATATTGAATAAAATGTAGGACAATTAGAGACCCTATAACTCACACCTACACACTCATGTATCAATCTGATTGATGGATTGTGTTGTGTAGTAAGCAGGCTCAGGTGTATAACTGTGGCTCCTTCCACCTTCAAAGAATAGGCAAGAGGGCCAACCATGGAGAATAGTAAGACACTTCATTAAATCTATAACTACGCTATATTGTTTGTCCTCGTGTGTCCGTTCATGTTTTTCAGCATAAAGTACTCTGCAGTCACTTGGTGTGGTGTGGACACCAGATGAGGCCACACACACACAGATTGCTGTTGAACACTGTCTCTTAAACTACCTTATCTTCTCAACAAGTCTCTCTCCTTCACTTCATCCCTCTCTCCTCTTCTCCCTAAATCCTCTAGGGTTATATCAGCAGTGTCGGTGAACCCCTGAGGCATTAGGACTGGCTACATAGAGGGCACAGCATGATCAGAGGTGAGAGGTCACATGGTCGGGTCAACAGGAAGTATTATTAAAGAGATCCTTTACATTGAAATACAGATAGAGATGCAGTAGTCCGAGAGTTAATGATACAAGGTCAGTTTTGCATTTCACCTCCTGATGATTATGATGACTAACAATGTTAGAATAAAAAATAAAAACAGGGCTTAAACATGCTCTCTCTCTCTCCATCCGTCTCTCGTCTGCAGATATGTTTTGATGTGAGAGAGGATGCCAACCCCCATTCCCATCATCGTCACCTCACCCGCTCTTAAGATAACCTTCGGGCTGACTAGAGACACTATTATGTAATTGTGATGAACTGAGAAAATATTTTTAGTTGCACTGGTTCATTAATCATATGCTGCCTTCCCTGCTCCGAAGTTCATACCTCTTTCCCTTTCTGTCTGTTACACCTCTCGCCACATTTCTTCCTGTTTTTATAATGCACAACAGATGTGCATTGAAGTACAGATTCAACTTGTATTTATAATATTACAATTATATTTGTAATTCATGTATTTATAACCCGTGGATAATGTACTTTAAATAAAGCTTTTTACATTCTCTACTGGTTGAAATTAAGTCTCATTTGATTTAATACTACACCTATCCTGTTGATCAGATGAAGGGCATTAGATAGAGATGAACCAGTTTTAGAGTATTTACATGATGCATAGGAAGTGTAGTGTACAGTTTTCAATTATATTTCCATATATGAGATTTACAAATCAGCCTTTAAGTAGTTAAATCAGGTTTCTAGTCTAATGCATAGTTACAATGTGTAACCATTGATATCCAAGGACATCAATGGTTGACATACACTATTGAAGTGTATAATTGTAATAAATACATGCAGACACAGCACCATACAAAGACTGGAATGTGATTCTCCTGGTATTGGATATGACTGAAAAATAATCTGTCTATCATACCTTACCTTTGCCAAGGTAGAGTACATGATCAGTGAATATATTAAATGTACAGGCTACAATGTGGGGATCTCACGCGAGGTAATAACTAGATGTATATACGACTTGCATCCTTGGCACAAAGTTATATTATATTCTACTCAATCCATAGGCTTCATTAATGTCATTCAGACTGTTTTGAAGTTGATACAACTGGCTATGATAGCTGAGGATACACAGATCGGCTAGATAGCTAGCTACACATCCATAGGCATACAGGTATTTTTTATCCTCCACTGCACAATAAGCAAGAACATACAGTCGTGGCCAAAAGTTTTGAGAATGACACAAATATTAATTTTCACAAAGTCTGCTGCCTCAGTTTGTATGATGGCAATTTGCATATACTCCAGAATGTTATGAAGAGTGATCATTTACATTTAAGTCATTTAGCAGACGCTCTTATCCAGAGCGACTTACAAATTGGAAAGTTCATACATATTCATCCTGGTCCCCCCGTGGGGAATGAACCCACAACCCTGGCGTTGCAAGCGCCATGCTCTACCAACTGAGCCACACGGGACCAGATGAATTGATCAGATGAATTGCAAAATCCTCTTTGCCATGCAAATGAACTAAATCCCCCCAAAACATTTCCATTGCATTTCAGCCCTGCCACAAAAGGACCAGCTGACATCATGTCAGTGATTCTCTCGTTAACACAGGTGTTAGTGTTGATGAGGACAAGGCTGGAGATCACTCTGTCATGCTGATTGAGTTTGAATAACAGACTGGAAGCTTCAAAAGGAGGGTGGTGCTTGGAATCATTGTTCTTCCTCTGTCAACCATGGTTACCTGTAAGGAAACACGTGCCGTCATCATTGCTTTGCACAAAAAGGGCTTCACAGGCACATATTGCTGCCAGTAAGATTGCACCTAAATCAACCATTTATCGGTTTATCAAGAACTTCAAGAAGAGCGGTTCAATTGTTGTGAAGAAGGCTTCAGGGCGCCCAAGAAAGTCCAGCAAACGCCAGGACCGTCTCCTAAAGTTGATTCAGCTGCGGGATCGGGGCACCACCAGTACAGAGCTTGCTCAGGAATGGCAGCAGGCAGGTGTGAGTGCATCTGCACGCACAGTGAGGCAAAGACTTTTGGAGGATGGCCTGGTGTCAAGGAGGGCAGCAAAGAAGCCACTTCTCTCCAGGAAAAACATCAGGGACAGACTGATATTCTGCAAAAGGTACAGGGATTGGACTGCTGAAGTCATTTTCTCTGATGAATCCCCTTTCCGATTGTTTGGGGTATCCGGAAAAATCCTTGTCCGGAGAAGACAAGTTGAGCGCTACCATCAGTCCTGTGTCATGCCAACAGTAAAGCATCCTGAGACCATTCATGTGTGGGGTTGCTTCTCAGCCAAGGGAGTGGGCTCACTCAGAATTTTGCCCAAGAACACAGCCTTGAATAAAGAATGGTACCAACACACCCTCCGAGAGCAACTTCTCCCAATCATCCAGGAACAGTTTGGTGATGAACAATGCCTTTTCCAGCATGATGGAGCACCTTGACATACGGCAAAAGTGATAACTAAGTGCCTCTGGGAATAAAACATCGATATTTTGGGTCCATGGCCAGGAAACTCCCCAGACCTGAATCCCATTGAGAACTTGTGGTCAATCCTCAAGAGGCGGGTGGACAAACAAAACCCCACAAATTCTGACAAACTCCAAGCATTGATTATGCAATGGGCTGCCGTCAGTCAGGATGTGGCCCAGAAGTTAATTGGCAGCATGCCAGAGCAGATTGCAGAGGTCTTGAAAAGAAGGGTCAACACTGCAAATATTGACTCTTTGCATCAACTTCATGTAATTGTCAATAAAAGCCTTTGACACTTATGAAATGCTTGTAATTATACTTCAGTATTCCATAGTAACATCTGACAAAAATATATAAAGACACTGAAGCAGCAAACGTTGTGGAAATTAATATTTGTGTCATTCTCAAATTTTGGCCACGACTGTAGCTAGCTAGCTACGTTATTTCATCTATCTGCATTGCAAGGCAAATATTAGCAAAGCAAGCTTACAGAATTGTACATTGAATTTGCAGTAAATTCTTTAGCTAGCTAGATTCTTTACATCCATTGTTTCACAAGACGACAGCCTGGTTTGCTGGTTGTTTCAGGAGTCCCTAAAACAAACAACCAGAATTACAATTTTATTTCCATGTCACAACACCCATAAATCTAGCCAGCTAGCTGATGTTAGCTAGTCAGCTAGCTTGCTAAATCGCGATTTTCGCAAATTAACTTTATGATAAAAAAAATATGCATAATCGTTTGTCTCTACATTAACTAACATATTCTTGTCAACTGTACATTTTTTTTTGCACGATTCGTTATGCCGTTATCACTTACATTTGCTTCCATCCTAGTATTTTTGTCAGCCGTCTTCCCTGAAGAAAGTCTCCAGCCTTGGGTCGCATAGCTTCAAATTCATCATGGGAACCACTCGATATGATTGGTCATCGCCCAGCGGTCGCCGCTGGTGATTTGCATAAAGTCGGTAAAAGTTGTATTTTTTTCGCCAACTTCGCACCGCCCTCTCCGCTTTCCTTCCATTGAAATGAATGGGAAACGGTATTTCACCGCGCGGTATCCTGTGCTAGTGTTTCATACCGGTAAAAGAGAACCAAGGGAAATCATGCTTTTTATTGGATAAATGGTCGTTTGAAAGTTCAAAATCCATTCTAAATGTACAAATATGAAAGAAAATAACATTCTACCACATTGATAGACTTAATAATAAAAAGACAACCATGATCTTGAAGAGTAAGAACATTAAGCAAAGAACAGGGGGTTGGGTTCCAGAGTGTGATAGGAGGAGAGGGTAGGGGTAGGATGAGAGGGGTATAGGAGAGGGTAGGAGGATAGGAGAGGATAGGGTAGAGGTAGGAGGAGAGGGTAGGGGTAGGAGAGGAGGGAAGGGATTTAGGGGAGTAGAGGGTAGGGTGCAGGGGTGGGAGGAGACGGGTGCAGGGGTGGGAGGAGACGGGTACAGGGTGCAGGGGTGGGAGGAGACGGGTACAGGGTGCAGGGGTGGGAGGAGACGGGTACAGGGGCTAGGGGTATAGGAGAGGGTACATGGGTGGGAGGAGAGGAGAAGGGGTACAGGGGTGGGAGGAGATGGTAGAGGGTATACTGTAGGTAGGGGCGAGCGTAGAGTATGGGGTTGTCACTATCCCTCTTATCACTGGCCCAGCTGGGTGCAGGGGTGGGAGGAGACGGGTACAGGGTGCAGGGGTGGGAGGAGACGGGTGCAGGGGTGGGAGGAGACGGGTGGGAGGAGATGGTAGAGGGTATACTGTAGGTAGGGGCGAGCGTAGAGTATGGGGTTGTCACTATCCCTCTTATCACTGGCCCAGCTGGGTGCAGGGGTGGGAGGAGACGGGTACAGGGTGCAGGGGTGGGAGGAGACGGGTGCAGGGGTGGGAGTAGACGGGTGGGAGGAGACGGGTACAGGGGTGGGAGGAGACGGGTACAGGGTGCAGGGGTGGGAGGAGACGGGTACAGGGTGCAGGGGTGGGAGGAGACGGGTACAGGGTGCAGGGGTGGGAGGAGACGGGTACAGGGTGCAGGGGTGGGAGGAGACGGGTGCAGGGTGCAGGGGTGGGAGGAGACGGGTACAGGGTGCAGGGGTGGGAGGAGACGGGTACAGGGTGCAGGGGTGGGAGGAGACGGGTGCAGGGGCTAGGGGTATAGGAGAGGGTACATGGGTGGGAGGAGAGGAGAAGGGGTACAGGGGTGGGAGGAGATGGTAGAGGGTATACTGTAGGTAGGGGCGAGCGTAGAGTATGGGGTTGTCACTATCCCTCTTATCACTGGCCCAGCTCCAGGAAGTTGGCCATGGGGTCGTCTTCCCTGGAGCGTTTCATCCTGAAGGCCTCCATCTCCTCCTCCGTGGGCTCCTTGATCTCCTGCAGGCTGTTGTACTTCCTCTTCCTCTCATCCACTTTCATCATCTCCTCTACCTGCTTCAGACGCACGTCCTCTGCAGCCAGGGCCTGGGGAGAGAGGAAGGTAGGGGGTAAGGGGAGGTAGGAGGATGAGAGAGGGAGGTAGTGGGGTGAGATATAGTCAGGTAGTAGTACACACATAGGCAAAGGGGACTGACATGTACATAAACACACAGGCATGCACATGAACATCAAAGCAAAGAAGTCAAAGTTCACCTTGTTCAGTTTCTGTTTCTTCTTCTCCTCATCTTCCTCAGAGTCGCTGCTGTCTGAGCCGTGCTTCTTCTTCTTCTGCTTCTTCTGCTTCTTCTTCTTCTTCTCTTTAAGTTTCTCTCTGTGCATCTCCAGTAGAGTCCTAGGCTCCTCCTCTTCCTCCTGCTCAAGTCCCTCCTCAAACGGAACACAGGCCGAGGAGCTCTATAGGGGGAGATACCTGTCAATCATCTCATCGGGAAAAAAACTTCAGTGTCTATAATTGACTACGGAAATCACATTACCCAAGGCTCAAACATGACAGATGATTAGTAGAATACTGACTGTAGTTTTGATGCCAGCCTCTCCGGTGCAGTAGCTCTGTTTGACCATGGAGTGGCAGCACTTGAAGCCCCAGCAGCCTTCTCTCCAGTACGACCCCCAGATACACTGCAAAGCAAAAACCCAGAAACCTCTGTAAGTATGTGTAACCGATGTGAAATGGCTAACTAGTTAGCGGTGGTGCGCGCTAATAGCGTTTCAATCGGTGACATCACTCGCTCTGAGACGTTGAAGTAGTTGTTCCTCTTTCTCTGCAAGGGCCGCGGCTTTTGTGGAGCGATGGGTAACGATGCTTCGTGGGTGTCAGTTGTTGATGTGTGCAGAGGGTCCCTGGTTCGAGCCCAGGTAGGGGCGAGGAGAGGGATGGAAGCTATACTGTTACATATGCACATCTGAATAGATGCTACCTTAATACTGTCCTTTACTCTTTTTTAGTTGGCACAGTTCTTGAACACACCACAAGGGGGCTGTTCAAGAACACTCCAAAAGGTTCCTGTCTAACCGGAGACCATTCTGACTGTGCTCATCTCTACGGGGTTAATCGGTTCTGGACGCCTCACCGCGTGGTTCTGGATGAGTACGTCCTCTTCGTATTTGGAGCGTGCCACAGCCTTCTCCTGTCCCTTCAACACGGCACCGTGACGACTGTACTCCACGTAGTCCTCAGTCTGGGCCAGCAGCAGCTCTCTGGGGGGGGCGTCCAGGTGCTCCTCACCCCCGTACTGAGACACACACAGAACACACAGGAGTAGCAGTCAGAACACACAGGAGTAACAGTCAGAACACACAGGAGTAACAGTCATTCAATGGGACCATCAACAAACAAACAAGAATGAAACAGTTATATCATTAACTAATGTATGACAGGGATGGGGTCAATTACAATTTAATTTGAAATTACAATTTTAATTCACTCAAAATGAATAATTTACATTGAATTAAATTTGAATTCCAACTATCTTTAAGTTATAGAATTGAATTAGACTTGTTTGGACTGTTTGAATTGGAATTGTAAAAACATTTCATCTTTGGAATTGAAATTCAATATTTGTACATTTCCCAGTTAAAGTAGTACTTTGTATCAAAAATGGACAGTAGGATTTGAAATCATGTTCATTACATTGATGACACTTTTATGGGCTTCACAACTTTCTGCACGCAGTTTCTCTACATTGAAAATGAGGCTGGTAAGGATGGAGTGCAGTGCATTTATTCTGTACCTTATCCAGGATAGTCTCCTTCTGTTTGTCCTTGAAATCCTCCTTCTTGACCTTGAAGGACTGGTGCAGCAGCTCCAGCTTGGTGGGGTCGGCCTGGAGGTGCACCTCAGAGCCCTTATCATAGGCCTCCCACGCAAAGACTGGAGAGATGGAGGAGATGAGTGGGGAGGAGATGAGAGGGGAGGAAGTATGTTTAGTTCCATACAATCCCTTTGCTAGACTAACTATGAAGAATATTGGCATTAGGATGGTCTCTCTATGGATACCATTTTATGAGCCTAATAAATAAGAAGTGGGGAAATCTCCTGGGAGATAGAGAAAATATGAACAAATATATGGTTTAATATGAAGATACACTAGATGACCAAAAGTATGTGGACACCTGCTCGTCGAACATCTCATTCCAAAATGAGACTGAAACTGGTTGTCCAATAGAAATACCTCGATATAACTTCATTTTTGACAAAAATGAAAATGTGTCCGTTTTTCACTTTGACGAGGTTGGATTAAAAACATGTTCAGTTACTTAAAGGGATAATTCTGGATTTGTGCAATGAATCCCTTTATCTACTTCCATAGAGTCAGATGAACGTGTGGATACCATTTTTGTCTATACGTGCAGTTTGAAGTTGCTAACTAGCGTTAGCTCAATGACTGGATGTCTACGGGAACAGCTAGCATGACGCTAGTTAACATTGGCTCTCGAAACTACCTCTAGACTTCCTTCATACTGGACACAGATAATAAAAAATGGTACCAACAAGTTCATCTGACTCTGGGGAAGTAGATAAAAGGCTTAATTGCCAAAATTCGGGAAGTATCCCTTTAAGACATTGGCTCAAGCCTATGTTGTGCCTTTAGAAATCGAGAAAATTAACAATTTAGGAAGAATTAGGACGTCTTGCGATGTTGGGTCTCTGTATTTAGAAACTCAGAGAAAACCTTGTTGGGTTGTTGGTAGGAAAGAGAGACTGTGTGACTCACGCTGTGTCTGTGCCATGGTGACGGTGTCTCCAGAGTAACGTACAAAGTTGTCTCCTGCGAACCCCACACTGCCAAATAAACACGACACAGACATTTAGGAAGACAGTTAGGAGATCTCTCAGTGACGACAAAGCATTCTTTCAGACACATCCAAAAGACACAGTGAAAGAAAAGATAAGCATTTTCACTTCAGCATTCATGACACGTATTTAGTGATTTGGAACATGTAATTACAAAATCATAACACGTGGTTTAAGACTCATGATATGTAATTAGAGATTCATGACATGAAGTTAGACTGTTAGTTAAAGGAATAGTAACCCTTTGTTCAGACACCATACCGGTGTTCTGATAGGGGTTTTTCTCATGGGGGGGTCATTAGCGAAATAGTGCTGAGAGATTAGTGCGTTAAGGTCGGTTCGGTTTAGATTATTATACAATAATCCCGGCTTTTCATTTCTCACATTAAATGCACTATGCATTATGTGGGTTTAATGCTGTAACAACACAGAATAAAGTCCCCTGATGGTAGTGACTGCTCATTACTGCTTATCACTTATTTAACCATCATTTACTCACATAAATAAAAATAAAAATAAATATTTTAGTAAACCTTTATTTAACTAGGCAACTAGTCAGTTAAAAACAAATTCTTATTTACAACGACGGCCTACTCCAGCCAAACCCTAACGACGCTGGGCCAATTGTGCCCCGCCCTATGGGACTCCCAATCACGGCCGGTTGTGATACAGCCTGGAATCGAACCAGGGTGTCTGTAGTGACGCCTCTAGCACTGAGATGCAGTGCCTTAGACCGCTGCGCCACTCGGGAGCAACCAGAGTTGTTGTGTATATTACATTTTATTTTAAGACTTTATTATTTCATTCCAAGTCATCATCGCATTGACCTCACACACACACACACAAAAAAAGAACTAAATGGTATTCAAATAGTTTAACCAACTTTTGTCAATTTCTTTTAAACTGAAAAAATAACCTACATGTTGGTTAGTCGCTCAGCACTATAGTTAAAGGAACCGTAACCTACTCTTCAGGAACCATGCCAGTGTTCTGGTAGGGGTTCTCTCTCATGGCTCGAGTCTTGGGGTCGTAGTAAGCAGAGTCTGGATCCAGATTTCTCAAGTACTACGGGGCGCAAAGTACACAAACGCATATGTTAACAAATACTTCTTCATCAAAACTTGTCACAATTACAAATGTGTAACTTCTATGGGTGATGAGGGGAAGAACCGATTGAGATGCCCAATGTAGCATGGCTCACAAAACACCTTCAACATTTATGACTGGACTCACCTTAGCGATGTCTTCTCTGATACGCAGGTTTCTGACTGTGATTCGTCTCTTGGAGTCAAAGTTCTGTCCCGGCATGTCGATGTCATCAGCGTACTTATCTTCATCCTCATCCTCACTGTTTTGCTCCTGTGTGCGTTCGCCATCATCCCACTTTCTTGAGGAGCTCTACAGGAAACAGAGAAGAGTATATCAACACACACCAGCAGAAAACTGACAAGCACATAGCATGCATTTACCTACTAGATTGATATTAACCAATCAACCAAAATGTTATTTCATTTTGGATAATGTGCCAATGACCAATATTTAATGCAGTATTTGCAGTCTTCTGCAACATATTTAGTGTGTAGAATAATCAGTGGTATTCAACACAGCTATGTGAGAAAATCTGATGGCTTACTGCTTGGTCCGTGAGTTTCCCTGAAGCCAACTCCTCATGGAGTTTCTGAGATTTCAGTGTTTGTTTGGCCTGGTCTACTTTGGCGTACTCCTCCACAATACGCATGTGATCCTCAGGGTCGTAGCCGTTCCAGCGGTCCCTCTTCCCATCGTAGTCCAGATCCAGAGAGATCTGGCTGTGTTCGTCGGGGGCCATGCCGTTACCTGTGAACTTTGCCCCCACCTTTCTGGGCCGCTGAAAAGGGGTAAGGGTAGGGATGGATGAATGGATAGATATATGGATAGGTAGATAGTCAGTTAGTCAGATGTGGAGCATCATCATTGATTCCAAACCAAGCACATAATACTCTGGCTACATCCAAACAGCACCCTATTCCCTATATAGCACACTACTTTTAAAAAGGCAATAGGATGCCACTTGGGTTGCAGCCAATAAAACTAAATGTAGTAAGCACCTCCAAGCAGTCCTTCTTCTTGTGTGTCATAGCACCGCAGTTATCACAAGCTCCCTTTCTGAACTTGGTGCTGATGGCTTTCTACAGAGAGATACAGGGGTCAGGCATACATTTAAGGATTTAGAACGGAAGACAACTGAATTATGCCTTAACTCAGCTCGTGGCTGTAATTGTTACATGCACAACAGTATTTATTGTAGTTACATTTACATTTACATTACATTTAAGTCATTTAGCTAAGGCTTTACAATGGAAGACAGCTGAATTACAACACTGAATCTGCTCACCTCTTGCACCCCTCTCCTGTACCACTCCTCGATGGAGGAGAACTGTTGTTGCCTCTCCTCCTGGGGCCTCTGGTGCTTTAAGGTGGGTCTCTTAGAGGGGTCGATGTACCAGGGCACTGAGGAGATGTACTGGGGAATGTGAGGGTTGATGTCCCTGGAAACAAGAGGAAGAACAATTAGTCAGCACACTATGCTTCCACAAAAGGAGAACTCACTGGCCCACTGGCTTCTTCTGTGTGGAATGATGTGACTAGCTAGCCCAAAGGACTGGAAAACATGGAGGATTTTAACTCTTTATATAGAAACAGACAGAGAGACTATGAGGTCCAGTTCTGGGCAAACATCTTGTCACAGGTTGCTTGCATGCATTGAATTATTCCTCTGGCTGTCTGCCCGCCCCACTCTGATGTGAACTGGTCCAGCTAATTTTACTTACTTTCCCTCTTCATCTACCTCAGCAGGAGCATTTCCCAGTTTTCTCTGTTCCTCTAACTC
This sequence comes from Salvelinus alpinus, assembly GCF_045679555.1. NCBI lineage: Eukaryota > Metazoa > Chordata > Actinopteri > Salmoniformes > Salmonidae > Salvelinus > Salvelinus alpinus. Next base: position 98,752,276 of record NC_092089.1, on the reverse strand, counting down.
CTTCTTCTTCCTCCAATCCTCTCTGGTCATCTTCTTGGGTTCTTCCAGACCCACCACCCCATCGGCGCTGGTCGCAGCCGTCGCTGCCTCTTCTTCCTCCGGCATGATTACGGTGATGGGGTCACTGGCTGGGAGTGCACACGACACAAAGCTGGATCAGTCACTTAGCTACTATTAAACGAATACGTGGCTTTCATAAAATGCTGCATATTTCTGTAGGGATATGTGGCTGATGGTGTAGCTAGCTGGCTTTAAGTTATTGACAAAAACAAACGTTTTCAACACGCTGGCAGGCTGGTTAGCTAACTTTGGTGCATCCCTATGCATAATTCAAGTAAGCGACGAAGGTCTGACAAAAATAGACCATACAACTCACTCTGATTAAATGCATGTTTCGCTTACCTTGACAGGATCACCAAAATTAGATACGTTTAGAGACGTAGACTGGAATCGTGGCTTTCGACTTGTGTTTACAACATGAACGTCGCCATTTCACAAACCAGGAAGTGACGTCGTGTACTGGCAGCGAGGAAGAGGAAAAGAGGCCCAGGGCCGAAAATCTGCGTTTTTTCGCCGACCAAGGAAGAAGTTTTTGTACTGAGGTCGAATTTGGTCAACAAAAAAATGAATGCCTTATTTACTACTACGTGAGGTTTATTTGATCGAATATAAGTTTCGTATTTTTTAAGTTGTTACAATTGTACCGATATAAGTAGAACACGTGACATCACGGCAACTTTGAGAAAAAAATACGTTATATCGGCGTTGTCCCCAGATGCCTATACATATTCATGATATGAGGCTATAGTAGCATAGCATATCTCCCCATTGAATATAGGCGGTTGATGTCAACAACCTTAATCGAATACTAAAATATGCATTACAATGACATGTTTCCACCAATACAAAGAAAGGATAGGCGGGAGCTAGACAGCATGTCCTGTCGCTTCGTGGACAACGACTCCCATTGTTAGTGCGGAGAGATATGCATCTTGTCAGTATATCTATCATCGTTGCGCTGAGCCAGTTGTATGACCATGACTTGTTCGCCACCGAGTGGAACGTTTATGACACGTGTCCTTTGATTAATTTCATAATCATTGTAAAATAAGTTAATCAGTAAATATTCTTCCAAAAGTGGACAACTGGTGAGTGATTTAAAAAAATGACAAGAACAACATTTTCTATTGTAAAACTTTACTTATAATATTTATTATACACAAAGGAGTACAGTACAGTTCAGTTCATGAGTCTTCTCTACATGGCATCAATAAACATGTCCCCCGTTTTTTCAGAAAATCTACGGTTGTGTTTCAGCTCTCTAAAAAAAACAGGAGAGGGGCCAGAGAACTCTTCGAAGTAGACCTGTTGGCATAAACATCATCACAAAACACACAACGGAAGAAAAAAAAAGAAAAACATTAGAAAAAAAGATAATATTGGTTTGAGAAATACAAAACTAGCCAACAAAAAAAAAACATCTATTTATCTGCCCCGGATGTCAAGGGTGAGGCAGAAAGATTTGTTGTTGACACATTGATGGGCAAGCCATGTAAAAATGGTAGTGCTTCTGTTTGGGAATTCAGTACATAATTATCTCATTTAGTTGATATGTGTTGGACCCAATTGATTGTTTTAAAAGGCTGAATATTAGATATAAGGCCAATTGTCCAGTGATTCTCATAGTTGACATTCTAATTCTAAACATCAATTTAACCAATTCTAGAATTCATGAAAATGTAGCAAAGTGTTCTCATTTCAAAAACGTTGGATGAGACTCATGGGAAGGATTGTTATTTCATGGAATTTAACATAACCAGCAACCAAACAGAATGGACCCGTGTGTTTTGTGCGTTGGAAGTGTGCTGCTACATGTTTGAATGCAGAACATATACAGCAGAACATTACACAAAAGTTATGAACAGAAAGTCTCGGAACAACCTTTCTAAAATGTACAGATGTTTCATGGCACTTCACAGCTTCAGAGTGATGAATAAACCACCCTGTTGGAAAAGCTGCCCGATGAATCAACATTAGTTATGACAGAGAACATGAGACATTCTGCTTGGCTCTTCAGTTAACTGACTTTTAGTGATGTAAGCAACCAGCCTTCCAGCCAGACGATGAAGAGTCTATACTAAGGGTTTTTTGTTAAAATGTTTACAGCACCACAACACTCAATTCAGAGGTATAAAACTCTACTTTAAAAAGTCTAAAAGCACTGTTCTTCAGGCCATGAGTTAATACATGACTAGTATTGCTTGATTCTATAACAGCAGACATGTGCGTGCACTCAAACATACATCACTTTCACTCACAATATACATTGTGTCATCTCCCAAACAGACAATAGACATTCTCCTGCCAGATGTGACTGTTGAATGACCTTTAATGATGGAATCATAGAACTAGAATGTGTTTCATTTCCTTCTAATTCTGTGGATGGAACAGTAACACAAGCCATAAATGAAGGTCAAAACATTGATGTGCGCACAACTAACAGGAGTGATGTTCTGAACTCTTGGAATGTTTCTGTTTGTCCAGCCATAAACATCTTAATGTAATGAACACACAATCTGTGATCTTAAATCAGGGATTTTGAGAGTTTTATCAACAATCTTTTGCAGTAGACAAAAAGGGTTTTCTTTACCGTTCGCAAGAGATGCACTTTAGATTTCAACATTGGGTTGATTTGTAACAATGTTATAAGTCCAAACCAGTAGTTGGTTATGGCTTTTTAAAATCAGTGATCATTGAGAGCATATCGGTGATTATTCTTGATAACTGGTCGAGCTCCTGAATCTAACACCATGGCTACACCGACCCCGCGCGTGTTGATTTTGTCTATTCGAACTAGACGCCATGACACACAGGTTAAAATAACAAAACCAACTGTGATCCAACTATATTCATTTGGGGCCAGGTTGAAACACACATGAAACATTCATGGACAATAAGCTGCTAGATAGCTGTTGTTAGCGGTTTGTCCTGGGAGATGAACATTGGGTTGTTATTTTACCTGATCATTTTGTAAAAAAAAAGAAAATGTAACCTTTATTTAACCAGGCAAGTCAGTTAAGAACAAATTCTTATTTACAATGACGGCCTACACCGGCCAAACCCGAACGATGCTGGGCCAGTTGTGCGCCGCCCTACGGGACTCCCAATCATGGCCGGTTGTAATACAGCCTGGATTCGAACCAGGGTGTCTGTAGTGACGCCTTTAGCCCATGCATGTGGTCCCATTCTTAGCTGTGTGTCGCTCCATTCCAACGAATAATCCACAGATAAAAAGGGAAACCTAGCTATCTTTGATTAATATCTCCAGGTTTCTCCTTTCAAGCAACCATGTTGGGTTGTATCTTCTTGAAAACCAAAAAGGATATGAGAGATGTGGGACTTACAGCGCATCGAGTGTCTCAAATAGAACCAAGTTCTATTTTAGAGTTAGGAATCAAAGAGGTTAGTTGACGTGTGTAAGCAGTGTGGATTAAATTATTGAATAACAAGTATTTGTACATTTATTTTGCAACATGGCCGGTGTAGGCAGGGTGTGGCTGAGTGAGGTTGCCCATCCTTTTTTGTTTTCCAATTGTAAAAAAAAAAGCAAGAACAAAAATGTAAACAACTTTTCTGAGAGGAAGAAAAACAGCACCAGACACTAATAACATATCAACAGAAGGACCAGAGGCTGACCAGAGCAGTCCTCCCAGCCCCTTAGCACCACTTCCTATCCCTTACGCAACGTTAGTCCAGCCCACACTGTGCTATGCTGTGCTGTGCTGGGGATAGGAAGGCTATGCAGTACGAACACAAAGGCAGCTTCGTATTTCACTTGGTACCACCAGGACAATCTCTCTCTCTCTGTCTCTCATTGTCTGTCCATCTGAATGTCACTCTAGTGAGATGAGAGCTAGAGAAACAGTATTTTCGTAGAGATGGATAGATCTAAGAAGGAATGGAAGACACAAGGGGGAGGGATGTAAACGGAGTTCATTTCTCTTCATCCTCCACCCTCCCCCACTCCTCCTCTCCCTCTACCTCCCCCTCATCATCTGGCTCCTCCTCCATGTAGTCCCCCCAGGTATCATACACATCTCCCCCTTCCTCCTCTTCTCCTAGTCCGCCCTCATACTGCTCATCTTCTTCCTCCTCATCCTCAAATACCTCCATCGCCTCTTCTTCCTCCTCGTCCTCTCCATCCTCCTCCTCCTCTTCTTCCTCTCCTTCGTCCTCCTCCGCGTCCTCTTCTATCCCATCCACCTGTCCGTCTTCCAGCTCTCCATCCTCCTCCTCTTTCTCATCCTTGTAGGAGGAGGGGGGAGAAGGAGGGGAGAAGTGCAGTATTTGACTATCAGACATGTAGGGACTGCTAGGTGATCCGTATGAGAAAGTGTTGGAGGTCTGGGAGGTGTTGAGGAACAGGCTCCCTGTAGGGGGCAGTAGCGAGTCCTGGGCCAGGCCTGGGGCAACTGTGGCGGAGATAGAACCAGCAGTGGTGGAACCAGGCCTGGGTGGGACCAGACCCTGGGGGTGGGTGAGGAGGTGAGGGAGAGGCATGCCTCCAGGAGGTACATACTCCCTGATCTCCCCTGGTTCCAGGGGCTCGGGTCCACAGGGGTCGTGATCGTTGCAGGCGAGCCGCCCGTCTATCTTAGAGATGAAGAGCAAGCCCTCACGGTGCTGCGTGCAGAAGGAGCTGGGACACATCTCACAGAAGGAGGCTGCCTCATGACCGCAGATGTCACACTGGTGCCAGGGGCACTCCCAACGGCCTTGAAATACAGACACAGAATCATTGCTACAACAGAGATCACCAGACACATTCATGTAGTACAGATCCTTACGCTCCTTCAGGAAACTCCTGCTTTGAGGGTTGAACAAAAGCTAAAATTACTACTACAATTTCTTTCCTTCTCCGATGTACTAAATCAATCTAACCCCCTGGGCACAATCTGGTTGAATCAACATTGTTTCAGCGTAATTTATTAGCGTATTGTGACGTGGAATCTACGTAGAAAATAAATTGGATTTGAAAAAAGTAGTCAATGAAAAATGTTGTTTTCAGGGTGACATTTCATCCACAGGATTATGTCATCATGGTAACCACATTTCAACATAGACAAACCTTGTATAAAATATGTTGAATTTGTATCTTTAAAACAACGTCAGCTCTTCAACGTTATATCAACTATCCAAAGAAAAAAACCTATAGGCTCGGCAGCACCTCCTACTGGAGAATTGTTTTATCTACAGCTACCCTTTGGTCTCTCATCCAGGGTTTTAACCAAACCCAGCTATGCTGTTTGTCACTGACTATTACCAATGTGCTATCGTGAGAATGATCTTAGAAATATCTCCACTTAAAAACAAAATAGATTCACTGTTGCTATTGAAGTCATTCCAAACGGTAGGTTTAACAGAGCAAATGAAATGTGACCATTATTTATCACTATATCCTCAATGATACTATTTAGGCCTATATAGCATTAGGGAAGTCATCAATAGATATGGTTTAAATTCAACCAAGGATTCAACTAAAAATAGACAATATAAAAAGGCATAGCGTTTCAAGCCCTGGTTGATTTAATATTTAATGATATTTAGTGATGATGAATTGTGTTTGGTTGTCAATGCAACCAAATATCAACATTTGAAGGAGATGTACAGCATTCGGGAAAATATTACAGACTTATTCTACAATTTATTAAATTAATCTACACACAATACCCTATAACGACAAAGCAAAAACAGTTTTTATATTTAGCAACTGTATAAAACAAATTAAAAGGAAATACCTTATTTACATACGTATTCAGACCCTTGCTATGAGACTCGAAATTGAGCTCAGGTGCATCCTGTTTCCATTGATCATCCTTGAGATGTTTTTACAACTTGATTGGAGTCCACCTGTGGTAAATTCAATTGATTGTACATGATTTGGAAAGGCACCTACCTGTCCATATAAGGCCCCACAGTTGACAGTGCTTGTCAGAGCCATAACCAAGCCATGAGGTTGAAGGAACTGTCCGTAGAGCTCCGAGACAGGATTGTGTCGAGGCACAGATCTGGGGAAGGGTACCAAAAAATGTCTGCAGCATTGAAGGTCCCCAAAAACACAGTGGCCTCCATCATTCTTAATTGGAAGAAGTTTGGAACCACCAAGACTCTTCCTAGACCTGGCCGCCGGCCAAACTAAGCAATCAGGGGAGAAGGGCCTTGGTTAGGGAGGTGACCAAGAGCCCGATGGTCACTGTGACAGAGCTCCAGAGTTCCTCTGTGGAGATGGTAGAACTCTTTCTCTGCAACACTACACCAATCAGGCCTTTATGGTAGAGTGGCCAGACGGAAGCCACTCCTCAGTAAAAGGCACATGACAGCCCGCTTGGAGTTTCCCAAAAGGCACCTAAATGACTCTCAGACCATGAGAAACAAGATTCTCTGATCTGATGAAACCAAGATTGAACCCTTTATCCTGAATGCCAAGTGTCACGTCTGCAGGAAACCTGGCACCATCCTTACAGTGAAGCATGGTGGTGGCAGCATCATTCTGTGGGTATGTTTTTCAGCGGCAGCGACTGGGAGACTAGTCAGGATCGAGGGATGATGAACTGATGAGCAAAGTACAGAGAGATCCTTGATGAATACCTGCTCCAGAGCGCTCATGACTTCAGACTGGGGCGAAGGTTCACCTTCCAACAGGATAACGACTCTAAGCACACAGCTAAGACAATGCCGGAGTGGCGTCGGAACAATTCTCTGAATGTCCTTGAGTGGGCCAGCCAGAGCCCGGACTTGAAACCGATCGAACATCTCTGGAGAGACCTGAAAATAGCTGTGCAGCGTCGCTCCCCATCCAACCTGACACAGCTTGAGAGGATCTGCAGAGAAGAATGGGAGAAACTCCCCAAATACAGGTGTGCCAAGCTTGTAGCATCATACCCAAGAAGACTCGAGGCTGAGCTTGAGAGGATCTGCAGAGAAGAATGGGAGAAACTCCCCAAATACAGGTGTGCCAAGCTTGTAGCATCATACCCAAGAAGACTCGAGGCTGAGCTTGAGAGGATCTGCAGGGAAGAACCGGAGAAACTCCCCAAATACAGGTGTGCCAAGCTTGTAGCATCATACCCAAGAAGACTCGAGGCTGAGCTTGAGAGGATCTGCAGGGAAGAACCGGAGAAACTCCCCAAATACAGGTGTGCCAAGCTTGTAGCATCATACTCAAGAAGACTCGAGGCTGAGCTTGAGAGGATCTGCAGAGAAGAATGGGAGAAACTCCCCAAATACAGGTGTGCCAAGCTTGTAGCATCATACCCAAGAAGACTCGAGGCTGAGCTTGAGAGGATCTGCAGAGAACAATGGGAGAAACTCCCCAAATACAGGTGTGCCAAGCTGTAGCATCATACCCAAGAAGACACGAGGCTGAGCTTGAGAGGATCTGCAGAGAAGAATGGGAGAAACTCCCCAAATACAGGTGTGCCAAGCTTGTAGCATCATACCCAAGAAGACTCGAGGCTGAGCTTGAGAGGATCTGCAGAGAAGAACCGGAGAAACTCCCCAAATACAGGCTGAGCTTGAGAGGATCTGCAGAAGGGTCTAAATACTTATTGAGATGTGATAACAGTTTTTTATTTCTAATACTTTGCCCTGTTTTTGCTTTGTCATTATGGGGTATTGTGTGTAGATTGAGGATTTCTATTTATTTAATACATTTTAGAATAAGGCTGTAACGTCACGAAATGTGGAAAAATTCAAAGGGGTCTAAATAATTTCCAATTGCACTGTATCTTCTGCTTAGATTCTTCCATCTGTGCCACTGACTTAGTCTGGCTGTAAATCCAGTTTGTCTACAAATTAACAGTTGAAATGTTGGATTCCGATCTACATCTCAACCGAAAATTTAAATTAAAGAATTAAACCAGACTAAGTCAGTGGCACAGATAGAACTATCCAAGCAGAAGATAAATCTCCTTCAAATGTTGATATTTGGATGCGTTGACAACCAAACACATTTCAATATAATTTTTGAAATACAATAAATAGCCTATTAACTTGTCGACAAGTAAACAAATTATATGTTGGATTCAAGTCTCCAATTCAATCAAAAATAAAAGTTAAGGAATGGGATTAAGTCAGATGGAACATTCCAAGCAGAAGATAAATCTCCTTCAAATGGTGATATTTGGTTGCGTTGACAACCAAACACAATTTAATATTAGGCCTACTTTTGTAACACAGTATAGCCTAAAGTTAAAGACATGCTCCGGTAAGTATTTTTTAAACCTCACACTTTGGGCTGGATGTGTCAATGTGTAGTTCATACACGCATAATCTATTAATTAGCCACGAAATCCCTAGCTTGAAAGTAACTGTTTTCTGGAACCTATGCAGCGCCATTTTCCCTACATTTACCCTCACATGGGCCAGCCCCCTAGCAATTAGAGTATCAGCCAATTATCTCCAGCCCCTCGCCATTGGAGTGACAGATAGCGAGACCCACATACAGTAGAGCGAGAGAACAACGACATGGAGCACATATCTGCACATTTGAAACATAGTACGCAATTTTTTGGGGGACCACTTTCGTGATCGTCGACGCTACTTTCAAAAACTACTGGCTAAAAAGTAGTCTAAAGTACCAGAGAATCTCTTTAAGGTTAATGTAAAACAAATAAAAAATTCTACTTTAAAATGAGTAACACATTCATGGCCACATTTGAAGGTTACTGTAACTAATATCTTCTTATGTAATCATATAAAGTGTGCATGTCCCAGGTAGCATGCATAGGTCATCGCAGGTCTGTGGAGATTGTCACAATACCTGTAGTAAACTGACCAAAATCTCAAAAAGCATTGGTCACTGCACTATGTACTTTTAATGCAATCTTAACTGTAATCCAGGTCATTTGGTTGTGCTATTAGATGAAGCACAGTGATAACACAATAATCTGTTGTATAAAGAAACAACATATCTGACATTTGAACTTTTCTGGGCTTTTAAATGGTTGAAAGTGCAATGATAGACATTTGGGTGACAACTCAACCAAAAACCAGACATAGTTTTTCCATTGGAAATCGATTGTACTTTTAGATGGTTGAAAGCATAGTGATAGTTTGAAATGTATGTCATTCTGTCCTTGAGCTGTTCCTGTTCTGTGTTATGTCATGTTTCATGTTTGGTGTGGACCCCAGGAAGAGTAGCTGCTGCTTTTGCAACAGCTAATGGGGATCCTAATAAAATACCAAATACTAAATAGGAAATTCAACTAACTTTCGGCTATCTTTTTGAGTGGGTGAATATACAGTCGGTTGTAATCTCATTGATCCAACATCTCAACCAAATATTATCCAATTATTCATGTTGAAATTATGCTGTGTGCCCAGTGGGAAGTTACCCCCCCCCCTCATGTCCAAATCCCTTGCTGATGAATTCTAAGGACAAAAGAATCTACAGACAAGGGCAAGTCCCATTCATAATCACACATAATATAACAGCCATTTTGTGTCAGAGCCTTCATGGGGGAGGTGGTTTCTCACCCCTTCACTCACCTGCAGGTCTCTTGGCCAGGTTGAGACAGTCTGCGTGGTAGACCTTGGGACATCCTGGCTTCTTACAGGACACGATCTGTCCTCCGTCCCCACAGCTGAAACACTCGTCCTCCCTCTCCTTCGTCACCTCCAGCTGCGGCTTCCTCTTCACCAGAACCTTCTTCTTGCCCTCCTTTAGTTCCTTTCCTTCCCGTGCTTTAGACAGCTGGTTCTGGGAGACAGACACACGCACACACAGGCCATTACTTTAGACTGCTATATTCACCAGTCTACCTTTAGACTGCTATATTCACCAGTCTACCTTTAGACTGCTATATTCCCCAGTCTGCCTTTAGGCTGCTATATTCACCAGTCTACCTTTAGGCTGCTATATTCACCAGTCTACCTTTAGGCTGCTATATTCCCCAGTCTGCCTTTAGGCTGCTATATTCACCAGTCTACCTTCAGACTGCTATATTCACCAGTCTACCTTTAGACTGCTATATTCCCCAGTCTACCTTTAGACTGCTATATTCCCCAGTCTACCTTTAGACTGCTATATTCCCCAGTCTGCCTTTAGGCTGCTATATTCACCAGTCTACCTTTAGGCTGCTATATTCACCAGTCTACCTTTAGGCTGCTATATTCCCCAGTCTGCGTTTAGGCTGCTATATTCACCAGTCTACCTTCAGACTGCTATATTCACCAGTCTACCTTCAGACTGCTATATTCACCAGTCTACCTTCAGACTGCTATATTCACCAATCTACCTTTACTTTTTATAGTATAACTCATCTTCATCACACAGTAAACAACTAAAAGCACTTACTTTACATTTCTCTAGATAAGAGTGTCTAGTAGACAAGTACAATTTTAATTCAAATGTTTTGCATGTTGACATTCGTCACTCTCAGAGCCTTACCTTTGGTCGAACCCCCAGGAACCCGGAACAGTTGGACGCTCCACATTTACACACCGTCTTCCCGTTACCAAGACACTCCAGGTTGTAGTTGAAGGTCAGCTCCACACCTGCACACAAATAAAAATACACAAGTACTGTACAGGTAGATGTATTCCTATTCTAACTAGGCCAACAGAGTTGATATCATAGTCCATAATTAAGGACCAATTAGGTTTGTTTCTTTTGTCGTGTTTCTTCACAGTTACCTTCTGAATCTTTACAAATTACAAAGACACTTTTGGTCACTAGCCCTAGTGTCTGAAGTGGAGTTAGTAACAGAAATGGAACCAGGCTCCAGGAGTTAGTAACAGAAATGGAACCAGGCTCCAGGAGTTAGTAACAGAAATGGAACCAGGCTCCAGGAGTTAGTAACAGAAATGGTACCAGGCTCCAGGAGTTAGTTACAGAAATGGAACCAGGCTCCAGGAGTTAGTAACAGAAATGGTACCAGGCTCCAGGAGTTAGTAACAGAAATGGAACCAGGCTCCAGGAGTTAGTAACAAAAATGGTACCAGGCTCCAGGAGTTAGTTACAGAAATGGAACCAGGCTCCAGGAGTTAGTAACAGAAATGGAACCAGGCTCCAGGAGTTAGTAACATAAATGGTACCAGGCTCCAGGAGTTAGTAACAGAAATGGTACCAGGCTCCAGGAGTTAGTTACAGAAATGGAACCAGGCTCCAGGAGTTAGTAACAGAAATGGAACCAGGCTCCAGGAGTTAGTTACAGAAATGGAACCAGGCTCCAGGAGTTAGTAACAGAAATGGAACCAGGCTCCAGGAGTTAGTAACAGAAATGGAACCAGGCTCCAGGAGTTAGTAACAGAAATGGAACCGGGCTCCAGGAGTTAGTAACAGAAATGGAACCAGGCTCCAGGAGTTAGTTACAGAAATGGAACCAGGCTCCAGGAGTTAGTAACAGAAATGGAACCAGGCTCCAGGAGTTAGTAACAGAAATGGAACCAGGCTCCAGGAGTTAGTAACAGAAATGGAACCAGGCTCCAGGAGTTAGTAACAGAAATGGAACCGGGCTCCAGGAGTTAGTAACAGAAATGGAACCAGGCTCCAGGAGTTAGTTACAGAAATGGAACCAGGCTCCAGGAGTTAGTTACAGAAATGGAACCAGGCTCCAGGAGTTAGTAACAGAAATGGAACCAGGCTCCAGGAGTTAGTTACAGAAATGGAACCAGGCTCCAGGAGTTAGTTACAGAAATGGAACCAGGCTCCAGGAGTTAGTTACAGAAATGGAACCAGGCTCCAGGAGTTAGTTACAGAAATGGAACCAGGCTCCAGTAGGTTTGTTAGTACTTCCTCTGACCTTTGGGGATGTCCTCCAGGGCAAAGAGCCCCACCCTGGTGTCTCCGTTTACCGTCCACTTCTGGGTCTCACAGTTGGGCTGGCAGCAGTGATTCATGAACCTCGCCTGGTTCCCCTTGGGTCCAGCGTCTATGATCCGGTCCTTGTCCAGAGTGAGCATGTAGAAGTTACAGATGTCATTCTCTTGAGCATGTTTGATCCTGGCTCTGCACTCCTCCTCGTCTATCACCTCCCCCACGTACTCATTCACAAATGCACCCTGAGAGAGAGGGAGGAGAGCACAGATTCAGGTTATAATCCAGTTGATACACAACATCTTTTACAGTATGGAGGCTAAATATACTACTGTATGTCCACATCTTAAAACAGACACAAACAAAGAACAAATCGGGTGAAAAGGGCCTTGGAATTGATTTCAATTGAAAATACTTGATTTATCCCACAAGGGGCAATTACGTAGGCAGCAGCGCAGATCCGTAGTGGGGACAAGGCGGAATGGTTCTCTAAACAAAACAGAAACACAGGGGGAACTGTTTTGTGTTGTAGTTTGATGCCCTAGTCTGTACCTTCTTGATGTCGGAGACGCCCCGTAGCCCCCAGCCTCGTGACAAGGTCCTGAAGATCTCCACCTGGGTGTACTGTCTCTTGGTGTAACTCTGGTTCAGACACCTCTCCCCTGCCAAACACACCTGAGGGTGGCACTCATACATCAACATGCGGTTGATACACTCTGAGTCAATGCCACACGGGTTCTCATCAGACGCCTTGCAGTTACAGCGCGGCACCTCCGATAGGTCCGCCGTGATGATCTGGACCTTGCCGATTGGTCGGTTCACCTGAGGGGAAGAATTAAGCGGATGCAATTCAGACTTCTGCGTGAATTATGCATAGATCTCAAAGGGAGATTTGAGTAAAAATACTGAGGTATTATTCAATCGTCAAACATGAGTGAAGCTGTAGCAGGACAAATCAAATAGGGACCAAAGAGAGGGACAGACAGGGGATGCAAGACAGTACCTTGATGTGTCTGTAGGGAGGAGGTTTAAAGGGACAGTACCTTGATGTGTCTGTAGGGAGAAGGTTTAAAGGGACAGTACCTTGATGTGTCTGTAGGGAGGTTTAAAGGGGCGGTACCTTGATGTGTCTGTAGGGAGGTTTAAAGGGACCGTAGCTTTATGTGTCTGTAGGGAGGTTTAAAGGGGTGGTACCTTGATGTGTCTGTAGGGAGGTTTAAAGGGACCGTAGCTTGATGTGTCTGTAGGGAGGTTTAAAGGGACCGTAGCTTTATGTGTCTGTAGGGAGGTTTAAAGGGGCGGTACCTTGATGTGTCTGTAGGGAGGTTTAAAGGGACCGTAGCTTTATGTGTCTGTAGGGAGGTTTAAAGGGGCGGTCCCTTGATGTGTCTGTAGGGAGGTTTAAAGGGACCGTAGCTTTATGTGTCTGTCGGGAGGTTTAAAGGGACCGTAGCTTAATGTGTCTGTAGGGAGGTTTAAAGGGGCAGTACCTTAATGTGTCTGTAGGGAGGTTTAAAGGGACCGTAGCTTTATGTGTCTGTAGGGAGGAGGTTTAAAGGGGCGGTACCTTGATGTGTCTGTAGGGAGGTTTAAAGGGACCGTAGCTTTATGTGTCTGTAGGGAGGTTTAAAGGGGCAGTACCTTAATGTGTCTGTAGGGAGGTTTAAAGGGACCATAGCTTTATGTGTCTGTAGGGAGGAGGTTTAAAGGGGCGGTACCTTGATGTGTCTGTAGGGAGGAGGTTTAAAGGGACAGTACCTTGATGTGTCTGTAGGGAGAAGGTTTAAAGGGACAGTACCTTGATGTGTCTGTAGGGAGGAGGTTTAAAGGGGCAGTACCTTGATGTGTCTGTAGGGAGGTTTAAAGGGGCAGTACCTTGATGTGTCTGTAGGGAGAAGGTTTAAAGGGACAGTACCTTGATGTGTCTGTAGGGAGGTTTAAAGGGGTGGTACCTTGATGTGTCTGTAGGGAGGTTTAAAGGGACCGTAGCTTGATGTGTCTGTAGGGAGGTTTAAAGGGGCGGTACCTTGATGCGTCTGTAGGGAGGTTTAAAGGGACCGTAGCTTTATGTGTCTGTAGGGAGGTTTAAAGGGGTGGTACCTTGATGTGTCTGTAGGGAGGTTTAAAGGGACCGTAGCTTGATGTGTCTGTAGGGAGGTTTAAAGGGACCGTAGCTTTATGTGTCTGTAGGGAGGTTTAAAGGGACCGTAGCTTTATGTGTCTGTAGGGAGGTTTAAAGGGACCGTAGCTTTATGTGTCTGTAGGGAGGTTTAAAGGGGCAGTACCTTAATGTGTCTGTAGGGAGGTTTAAAGGGACCATAGCTTTATGTGTCTGTAGGGAGGAGGTTTAAAGGGGCGGTACCTTGATGTGTCTGTAGGGAGGAGGTTTAAAGGGGCAGTACCTTGATGTGTCTGTAGGGAGGTTTAAAGGGGCAGTACCTTGATGTGTCTGTAGGGAGAAGGTTTAAAGGGACAGTACCTTGATGTGTCTGTAGGGAGGTTTAAAGGGGCAGTGCCTTAATGTGTCTGTAGGGAGGTTTAAAGGGACCGTAGCTTTATGTGTCTGTAGGGAGGTTTAAAGGGACAGTACCTTGATGTGTCTGTAGGGAGGTTTAAAGGGGCAGTACCTTGATGTGTCTGTAGGGAGGAGGTTTAAAGGCACAGTACCTTGATGTGTCTGTAGGGAGGAGGTTTAAAGGGACAGTACCTTGATGTGTCTGTAGGGAGGAGGTTTAAAGGGACAGTACCTTGATGTGTCTGTAGGGAGGTTTAAAGGGACCGTAGCTTTATGTGTCTGTAGGGAGGAGGTTTAAAGGGGCGGTACCTTGATGTGTCTGTAGGGAGTTTAAAGGGACCGTAGCTTTATGTGTCTGTAGGGAGGTTTAAAGGGGTGGTACCTTGATGTGTCTGTAGGGAGGTTTAAAGGGACCGTAGCTTGATGTGTCTGTAGGGAGGTTTAAAGGGACCGTAGCTTTATGTGTCTGTAGGGAGGTTTAAAGGGGCGGTACCTTGATGTGTCTGTAGGGAGGTTTAAAGGGACCGTAGCTTTATGTGTCTGTAGGGAGGTTTAAAGGGGCGGTCCCTTGATGTGTCTGTAGGGAGGTTTAAAGGGACCGTAGCTTTATGTGTCTGTCGGGAGGTTTAAAGGGACCGTAGCTTAATGTGTCTGTAGGGAGGTTTAAAGGGGCAGTACCTTAATGTGTCTGTAGGGAGGTTTAAAGGGACCGTAGCTTTATGTGTCTGTAGGGAGGAGGTTTAAAGGGGCGGTACCTTGATGTGTCTGTAGGGAGGTTTAAAGGGACCGTAGCTTTATGTGTCTGTAGGGAGGTTTAAAGGGGCAGTACCTTAATGTGTCTGTAGGGAGGTTTAAAGGGACCATAGCTTTATGTGTCTGTAGGGAGGAGGTTTAAAGGGGCGGTACCTTGATGTGTCTGTAGGGAGGAGGTTTAAAGGGACAGTACCTTGATGTGTCTGTAGGGAGAAGGTTTAAAGGGACAGTACCTTGATGTGTCTGTAGGGAGGAGGTTTAAAGGGGCAGTACCTTGATGTGTCTGTAGGGAGGTTTAAAGGGGCAGTACCTTGATGTGTCTGTAGGGAGAAGGTTTAAAGGGACAGTACCTTGATGTGTCTGTAGGGAGGTTTAAAGGGGTGGTACCTTGATGTGTCTGTAGGGAGGTTTAAAGGGACCGTAGCTTGATGTGTCTGTAGGGAGGTTTAAAGGGGCGGTACCTTGATGCGTCTGTAGGGAGGTTTAAAGGGACCGTAGCTTTATGTGTCTGTAGGGAGGTTTAAAGGGGTGGTACCTTGATGTGTCTGTAGGGAGGTTTAAAGGGACCGTAGCTTGATGTGTCTGTAGGGAGGTTTAAAGGGACCGTAGCTTTATGTGTCTGTAGGGAGGTTTAAAGGGGCGGTACCTTGATGTGTCTGTAGGGAGGTTTAAAGGGACCGTAGCTTTATGTGTCTGTCGGGAGGTTTAAAGGGACCGTAGCTTAATGTGTCTGTAGGGAGGTTTAAAGGGGCAGTACCTTAATGTGTCTGTAGGGAGGTTTAAAGGGACCGTAGCTTTATGTGTCTGTAGGGAGGAGGTTTAAAGGGGCGGTACCTTGATGTGTCTGTAGGGAGGTTTAAAGGGACCGTAGCTTTATGTGTCTGTAGGGAGGTTTAAAGGGGCAGTACCTTAATGTGTCTGTAGGGAGGTTTAAAGGGACCATAGCTTTATGTGTCTGTAGGGAGGAGGTTTAAAGGGGCGGTACCTTGATGTGTCTGTAGGGAGGAGGTTTAAAGGGACAGTACCTTGATGTGTCTGTAGGGAGAAGGTTTAAAGGGACAGTACCTTGATGTGTCTGTAGGGAGGAGGTTTAAAGGGGCAGTACCTTGATGTGTCTGTAGGGAGGTTTAAAGGGGCAGTACCTTGATGTGTCTGTAGGGAGAAGGTTTAAAGGGACAGTACCTTGATGTGTCTGTAGGGAGGTTTAAAGGGGCAGTGCCTTAATGTGTCTGTAGGGAGGTTTAAAGGGACCGTAGCTTTATGTGTCTGTAGGGAGGTTTAAAGGGACAGTACCTTGATGTGTCTGTAGGGAGGTTTAAAGGGGCAGTACCTTGATGTGTCTGTAGGGAGGAGGTTTAAAGGCACAGTACCTTGATGTGTCTGTAGGGAGGAGGTTTAAAGGGACAGTACCTTGATGTGTCTGTAGGGAGGAGGTTTAAAGGGACAGTACCTTGATGTGTCTGTAGGGAGGAGGTTTAAAGGGACAGTACCTTGATGTGTCTGTAGGGAGGAGGTTTAAAGGGACAGTACCTTGATGTGTCTGTAGGGAGGAGGTTTAAAGGGGCAGTACCTTGATGTGTCTGTAGGGAGGAGGTTTAAAGGGGCAGTACCTTGATGATTCTGTAGGGAGGAGGTTTAAAGGGGCAGTACCTTGATGTGTCTGTAGGGAGGAGGTTTAAAGGGACAGTACCTTAATGTGTCTGTAGGGAGGTTTAAAGGGACCGTAGCTTTATGTGTCTGTAGGGAGGAGGTTTAAAGGGGCGGTACCTTGATGTGTCTGTAGGGAGTTTAAAGGGACCGTAGCTTTATGTGTCTGTAGGGAGGTTTAAAGGGGCGGTACCTTGATGCGTCTGTAGGGAGGTTTAAAGGGACCGTAGCTTTATGTGTCTGTAGGGAGGTTTAAAGGGGTGGTACCTTGATGTGTCTGTAGGGAGGTTTAAAGGGACCGTAGCTTGATGTGTCTGTAGGGAGGTTTAAAGGGACCGTAGCTTTATGTGTCTGTAGGGAGGTTTAAAGGGGCGGTACCTTGATGTGTCTGTAGGGAGGTTTAAAGGGACCGTAGCTTTATGTGTCTGTAGGGAGGTTTAAAGGGGCGGTCCCTTGATGTGTCTGTAGGGAGGTTTAAAGGGACCGTAGCTTTATGTGTCTGTCGGGAGGTTTAAAGGGACCGTAGCTTAATGTGTCTGTAGGGAGGTTTAAAGGGGCAGTACCTTAATGTGTCTGTAGGGAGGTTTAAAGGGACCGTAGCTTTATGTGTCTGTAGGGAGGAGGTTTAAAGGGGCGGTACCTTGATGTGTCTGTAGGGAGGTTTAAAGGGACCGTAGCTTTATTTGTCTGTAGGGAGGTTTAAAGGGGCAGTACCTTAATGTGTCTGTAGGGAGGTTTAAAGGGACCATAGCTTTATGTGTCTGTAGGGAGGAGGTTTAAAGGGGCGGTACCTTGATGTGTCTGTAGGGAGGTTTAAAGGGACCGTAGCTTTATGTGTCTGTAGGGAGGTTTAAAGGGACCGTAGCTTTATGTGTCTGTAGGGAGGTTTAAAGGGGCAGTACCTTAATGTGTCTGTAGGGAGGTTTAAAGGGACCATAGCTTTATGTGTCTGTAGGGAGGTTTAAAGGGGCGGTACCTTGATGTGTCTGTAGGGAGGTTTAAAGGGACCGTAGCTTTATGTGTCTGTAGGGAGGTTTAAAGGGGCGGTACCTTGATGTGTCTGTAGGGAGGTTTAAAGGGACCGTAGCTTTATTTGTCTGTAGGGAGGTTTAAAGGGGCGGTACCTTGATGTGTCTGTAGGGAGGTTTAAAGGGACCGTAGCTTTATGTGTCTGTAGGGAGATTTAAAGGGGCGGTACCTTGATGTGTCTGTAAGGAGGTTTAAAGGGGCCGTAGCTTTATGTGTATGTAGGGAGGTTTAAAGGGACAGTACCTTGATGTGTCTGTAGGGAGATTTAAAGGGACCGTAGCTTTATGTGTCTGTAGGGAGGAGGTTTAAAGGGGCGGTACCTTGATGTGTCTGTAGGGAGTTTAAAGGGGCGGTACCTTGATGTGTCTGTAGGGAGGTTTAAAGGGGCGGTACCTTGATGCGTCTGTAGGGAGGTTTAAAGGGACCGTAGCTTTATGTGTCTGTAGGGAGGTTTAAAGGGGCAGTAACTTAATGTGTCTGTAGGGAGGTTTAAAGGGACCGTAGCTTTATGTGTCTGTAGGGAGGTTTAAAGGGGCGGTACCTTGATGTGTCTGTAGGGAGGTTTAAAGGGGCGGTACCTTGATGTGTCTGTAGGGAGGTTTAATGGGACCGTAGCTTTATGTGTCTGTAGGGAGGTTTAAAGGGGCGGTACCTTGATGTGTCTGTAGGGAGGTTTAAAGGGGCGGTACCTTGATGTGTCTGTAGGGAGGTTTAAAGGGACCGTAGCTTTATGTGTCTGTAGGGAGGTTTAAAGGGACCGTAGCTTTATGTGTCTGTAGGGAGGTTTAAAGGGGCAGTACCTTAATGTGTCTGTAGGGAGGTTTAAAGGGACCGCAGCTTTATGTGTCTGTAGGGAGGTTTAAAGGGGCAGTAGCTTAATGTGTCTGTAGGGAGGTTTAAAGGGACCGTAGCTTTATGTGTCTGTAGGGAGGAGGTTTAAAGGGGCGGTACCTTGATGTGTCTGTAGGGAGGTTTAAAGGGACCGTAGCTTTATGTGTCTGTAGGGAGGTTTAAAGGGACCGTAGCTTTATGTGTCTGTAGGGAGATTTAAAGGGGCAGTACCTTAATGTGTCTGTAGGGAGGTTTAAAGGGACCATAGCTTTATGTGTCTGTAGGGAGGAGGTTTAAAGGGGCGGTACCTTGATGTGTCTGTAGGGAGGTTTAAAGGGACCGTAGCTTTATGTGTCTGTAGGGAGGTTTAAAGGGACCGTAGCTTTATGTGTCTGTAGGGAGGTTTAAAGGGGCAGTACCTTAATGTGTCTGTAGGGAGGTTTAAAGGGACCGTAGCTTTATGTGTCTGTAGGGAGGTTTAAAGGGGCGGTACCTTGATGTGTCTGTAGGGAGGTTTAAAGGGACCGTAGCTTTATGTGTCTGTAGGGAGGTTTAAAGGGGCGGTACCTTGATGTGTCTGTAGGGAGGTTTAAAGGGACCGTAGCTTTATGTGTCTGTAGGGAGGTTTAAAGGGGCGGTACCTTGATGTGTCTGTAGGGAGGTTTAAAGGGACCGTAGCTTTATGTGTCTGTAGGGAGGTTTAAAGGGACAGTACCTTGATGTGTCTGTAGGGAGGAGGTTTCTTGTCGTTCCTCCTGTCCTCCTGAAGCTGTCTCATCTCCTTCTCATCCTGAAGAGCTTTGAACCGATCAGCAGCTTCATTCAGAGCTGAGAGGAAACGGAAGTTAGCATTATCAACTAGCTAATACATCTCAAATTGCAAACTTTGAGCCCTGCCATGTGGTACCTGGAAACATCTCTATGGTTTAAGACTTGAAGAAAACATTTAGAAGGTGCCAAAATAGACAAAAAGGCATTTTAATACACTAAATAGGAAAGGTTCTTTGGTATTTCTTTCTAAAATGAAGTCTATTGTTTGCCATATATTCTATAATAACCAGGTAAAGGAGGTTTCTTTCTAACCTTTCTTGTAGATGGCGTCACAACCCTTCCCCATCTTGTCCTTGTTGTTGGCATCTCCCTCCATGTAAGGGAAGACTCTGGCCTGATAGGTCCAGGCGTAGTCCTTAGAACCAAAGAACTGAACGGGGAACTCCCCCACCTCGTGTTTCATACGGAGGATGTTCTCTGGGACGTTCTTAGGAAGACACACCTCCGCAGGCCACCACCTGAACAAAGGAGAGGAGATACAGATTTTACATTATACACTGATTATACAAAAACATTAAGAACACCTGCTCTTTCCATGACATAGCTTTCACCTAGATTCACCTGGTCAGCCTATGCTCCCCTATTGATGTTAAATCCACTTCAAATCAGTGTAGTTGAAGAGGAGGAGACAGGTTAAAGAAGGATTTTTAAGCCTTGAGACAATTGAGACATGGATTGTATATGTGTGCCATTGAGGGTGAATGGGCAAGACAGAATATTTAAGTGTCTTTGAACGGGGTCTGGTAGCAGGAGCCAGGGGCACAGGTTTGTGTGAATAACTGCAACACTGCTGGGTTTTTCACATTTAACAGTTTCCTGTACGTATCAAGAATAGTTCACCACCCAAAGGACATCCAGCCAACTTGACACAACCGTGTGAAAGCATTGGAGTCAACATGGACCAGCATCTAGGGCTGTGGCGGTCATGAAATTTTGTCAGCTGGTTATTGTCATGCAAAAGACTGCCGGACTCACGGTAATTTACCGCTAAGTAACATAAATACGTTTAGCATCTCCAAGCCTCCAGCCTGTTGATGAGCCTTTGGAACATCTACATTTAAAAAAGTAGAATAAATCCATTTAATATACACCATCACAGTAAATCCATTAATTTATTTTAGGCAGGTCTAAAGATTTCAGAAGAACAGGATATGAAATTGACGTACCCATGCCATAGGCTGTAGGCTTGTTCATGTAGCAGACAAGATATGTTTATAAGTCCCGTGCCATTATTTTACATTATATGATTTTATAGTAAGAAAAATATATAATTGAACATAGCTGAATAAAATAGGATATGTTTCCCATTCCGGTGCGAGTGCTCATATGAAGTGGCTATGTCAAACGTAAACGTGATTATTTGGAACAGGCCCTATACACTAGATTTACAGTTATTTGGCAACTTTAGCTGTGAATGATACAAACCTTAGAATGTCTTAGAAATCAAAAGATATTGTCTGCATGATGCGACTATAGACTATTGACGATTTGAGAAAGTCGTAAAATAAAGCTTGTGATCTGTCCCTTACCTCAGACTGCATAAGACTATTTTCTATTTAATCTCGTCTTTACTAATATGTAATATTTGTTTTTCGATTTAGAACGGCCCGTTATCAAAGGGGCAGGAACAAAGGCAAGATAGGTCCTGTGTGGCTCAGTTGGTAGAGCATGACGCTTGCAACGCCAGGGTTGTGGGTTCATTCCCCACGGGGGGACCAGGATGAATATGTATGAACTTTCCAATTTGTAAGTCGCTCTGGATAAGAGCGTCTGCTAAATGACTTAAATGTAAAGATAAAAAATAAGTGTTGTCCACATGCACTCAAATAGCGAATGGAGGCCTTTCCCACCAGGTAGGCTACTTACTATATTTACCTCCTGCATCAACCACAGGTTGAGCAGCAGGCAGCCGCTGCTGAGCGACAGGTGATATTCCGCCCAAACTCTGTATGTTATGTGCTTTCCAACCCTGTTCCTGCAGCTACCCAGTGTTTCATTTGGGAAACCAAGTGAAATCTGTTCAGGAACATCCATAGTAACATGTTTTTCACAACGAAACATATTTCACTAAACTGTTGACAGGCTCTCTTCTCTCTCTCTCTGCGTGCTGAAGAAAGGAATGAAGGAGAGAGGGGAGGAGATGGAAACGCAAGGTGGTGAGACATTCTGTAGCTAAAGGTAATGTGTCAGCCTATTAATAAATGACATATTACTAGGCTATTCAAAATCTAATTTCACTGTAACTGTAGGCTTAGCCGCCCAGCACAATCACTGAACCAACAGCGTCGACTAGGCCTATATGTTCTCTCCCAGACTCATGAATAGACAGTTTGGAGCGTAGCGTAAGGTAACCAGTCCATTCAGTATGCATAATAATACCATCTACACTCAGAGGCATTACTAGAGTATAGGCTAGACCAATTATGTACCAACGACATCTTAAATCAATTTTGTTTTATGTTTTTCTGCAATAGAGCCCCCACTCAGTTTCAACCTATTGTTGAACTTCTTCAAATATGCAGTAGGATATATATTGCATAACGGCACAATCATTATTTTAATAATTTTTTCCCCTTCTTCATCTTCAAGGTTAGTCCTATGAATATGCATCAACTCTAATATGCATATGGTTGTTTTGAATGAATCATCACCTTAGAAAGCGCTGTCCATTTAGTTGTGTTTGGCTTTGAAACAACATCCACAAGGACCATGTTGTCCCACTCAGTTTCAACCTGTTGTTGAACTTCATTCTTCAAATTGATCAAATCACAATGACATGAGTTTTAAAAGAATGATACTATTTTCATGATGAGTGTTTGATGTGATATTATATTGTATTTGCATTTATGTCAGAGTTGTTAGAGACAATAGAGCCCTGAGTACCAGGCCATTATGACCTGATGGAGTGACAATAGAGCCCTGAGTATCAGACCATTAGGACCTGATGGAGGGACAATAGAGCCCTGAGTACCAGGATATTAGGACCTGATGGAGGGACAATAGAGCCCTGAGTACCAGGCTATTAACAACCTGATGGAGGGACAATAGAGCCCTGAGTATCAGGCCATTATGACCTGATGGAGGGACAATAGAGCCCTGAGTACCAGGCCATTAGGACCTGATGGAGGGACAATAGAGCCCTGAGTATCAGACCATTAGGACCTGATGGAGGGACAATAGAGCCCTGAGTACCAGGCCATTAGGGCCTGATGGGGGGACAATAGAGCCCTGAGTACCAGGCCATTAGGGCCTGATGGGGGGACAATAGAGCCCTGAGTACCAGGCCATTAGCAACCTGATGATAATTAGCAATTTGAGTACTACCAACACATGTCCAGAGCGCATAAGTGGAGATTACCGTGACTCAATGGTCTCGTAGAATTTTACTGCGGTCATGACTCATGACTGCTGGTGTGTCGGCAACTCAATGTTAGGAAGATGTTCCGTATGTTTGCTATACTCAGTGTAGACGCAGATTATACACACAGATAGAGATTCTGATCAATAACAACACGACTGGCTTTCAGGTTCTGCTCTTGAGCTACTTTTTTTATATGTTGACATGGGATTAAAGTGTCACTCAGTTGGTTCTGACCAAACACATGGATACTATTTCTACAGAATGGTGTTTCTTACTTGTATCTTCCCACTTTAACCCAGAGGATGTCCTTGAAGTGTGGTTTCTTCCCGGCCTTGCAGTCGTTGCAGAACCAGCTACCCTCGGGCATCTCGATGTTCAGACACTCTTGGTGGAAGGCAGCAGGACAAGACTCGCAGCACAACAGACTGCCCCCTGCAGGGAGAAAGGAGAAGGTGCAGCTCAAACACCAAGCTGAATGCTTCTTTTCACTTTATGTTTCACTTCAATCTCTTTACTCTGTGAGGAGCGTAGGTCCTCCACATATGATTTCCACTACACTCCTACTCGTATTATTGCTCTACCTCTAATAACAATACCGCCACATTTTGTATACGGGTTCCTTCCTCCTTGCATAATGGACTCTCTGCAACACTGACAACACTCAATCAACCAACCAATCAAGTCCTATTTATCAGAAAGGGAGCGTGTAGTAGAGGTTAATGGTTCACTGTCTCAGGCAAAACCAATGAGTTGTGGCGTTCCGCAGGGGAGCGTGCTTGGGCCTCTGCTGTTTTTATTGTATATTAACGATATGAATGATGCTTGTTCTTGCCGTCTTTGTCTTTATGCGGATGACTTCACACTTCTGGTGTCTCACAAAAGTAAAACTATGTTGGAGAGCATACTTAGCACAGAGCTTACTAACATTAGCAAATGGCTTGGAGATAATAAGCTATCTCTGCACTTAGGGAAAACTGAAGCAATTATTTTTGGATCCAGACCTAAATTGTGTAGGTCGTCTGAAATCAGAGCGGAGTTAGGGGGTGAGGTGCTGTCTACTAAAACCTCTGTTAGCTACTTGGGATTTATCCTTGATGGAAGCTTGGGAGGTGTGAGCATGGTCAATAAAGTGCTAGGGAAGGTTAATGCCAGGATTACGTTTTTGGATAGGAAGTCCAAGCTGCTTGATAAGGACTCCATGAAAGTGCTAGCTACTGCCCTCATTCAATGCCATTTTGACTACGCTAGTACTTCCTGGTTTGGGGGCTTATCTAAACTTATGAAGGGGAAGCTCCAGATTAGAGGTCGACCGATTATGATTTTTCAACGCCAATACCGATACCGATTATTGGAGGACCAAAAAAGCCGATACCAATTAATCGGACGATTTTTTTTGTCTATTTGTAATAATGACAATTACAACAATACTGAATGAACACTTATTTTAACTTAATATAATACATCAATAAAATAAATTTAGCCTCAAATAAATAATGAAACATGTTCAATTTGGTTTAAATAATGCAAAAACAAAGTGTTGGAGAAGAAAGTAAAAGTGCAATATGTGCCATGTAAGAACGCTAACGTTTAAGTTCCTTGCTCAGAACATGAGAACATATGAAAGCTCGTGGTTCCTTTTAACATGAGTCTTCAATATCCCAGGTAAGAAGTTTTAGGTTGTAGTTATTATAGGAATTATAGGACTATTTCTCTCTATACCATTTGTATTTCATTAACCTTTGACTATTGGATGTTCTTATAGGCACTTTAGTATTGCCAGTGTAACAGTATAGCTTCGAACCAGGAACACATCGACAACAGTCACCCTCGAAGCAGCGTTACCCATGCAGAGCAAGGGGAACAACTACTCTAAGTCTCAGAGCGAGTGACGTTTGAAACGCTATTAGCGCGCACCCCGCTAACTAGCTAGCCATTTCACATCGGTTACACCAGCCTAACCTCAGGAGTTGATAGGCTTGAAGCACAGCAGGAAAGTGCTGTTTGAATGAATGCTTACGAGCCTGCTGCTGCCTACCACCGCTCAGTCAGACTGCTCTATCAAATCATAGACTTAGTTATAACATAATAACACACAGAAATACGAGCCTTAGGTCATTAATGTGGTCGAATCAGGAAACTATCATCTCGAAAACAAGACGTTTATTCTTTCAGTGAAATACGGAACCATTCCGTATTTTATCTGGCATCCATAAGTGGCATCCATAAGTCTAAATATTCCTATTACATTGCACAACCTTCAATGTTATGTCATCATTACGTAAAATTCTGGCAAATTAGGCGGCCCAAACTGTTGCATATACACTGACTGCGTGCAATGAACACAAGAGAAGTGACACAATTTCACCTGGTTAATATTGCCTGCTAACCTGGATTTCTTTTAGCTAAATATGCAGGTTTAAAAATATATACTTCTGTGTATTGATTTTTAGAAAGGCATTGATGTTTATGGTTAGGTACACGTTGGAGCAACGATACGCACCGCATCGATTATATGCAACGCAGGACACGCTAGATAAACTAGTAATATCATCAACCATGTGTAGTTAACTAGTGATTATGATTGATTGATTGTTTTTTATAAGATAAGTTTAATGCTAGCTAGCAACTTACCTTGGCTTCTACTGCATTCGCGTAACAGGCAGGCTCCTCGTGGAGTGCAATGTAATCAGGTGGTTAGAGCGTTGGACTAGTTAACTGTAAGGTTGCAAGATTGAATCCCCCGAGCTGACAAGGTAAAAATCTGTCGTTCTGCCCCTGAACGAGGCAGTTAACCCACCGTTCCTAGGCCGTCATTGAAAATAAGAATTTGTTCTTAACTGACTTGCCTAGTTAAATAAAGATGAAATAAAGGCGTAAAAAAAATATATATAATAAAAAATCGGCCAAATCGGTGTCCAAAAATACCGATTTCCGATTGTTATGAAAACTTGAAATCGGCCCTAATTAATCGGCCATTCCAATTAATCGGTCGACCTCTACTCCAGATAGCCCAGAATAAGCTGATCAGGGTAGTGTTGAAGGTGAGTCCACATACTCACATAGGCAGGAGCTGCTTTCAGGAACTAAACTGGCTGCCTGTTGAGGCTAGGGTGTCCCAGATTAGACTAGGTTTGGTTTACAGGAATATTTATGGTCCTGCGTCCAGATATCTAAGTGATTACTTTCCTCGTGTTAGGGATGCACACAATCACAGCACCAGATCAGGTGTTGCTGATGTGTGCTTATACAGGTTCAGGAGTAATGCTGGGAAAGGTACTTTCTAGAATACTGGAGCCTCAGAATGGAATGACGTACCTCTGCCTATAAAAACAACGTCCTCTCCGGGCAGCTTTAAAAAATAAAGTAAAAATATGTTTGATGTCCTCTGTGCCCATATGAATAACCCCTATGATGTAACTGGAATGATGAGAGAGATGTTCTTCTTCTCTGTTTCTGTTTTATTATTTCACTGCCGTACTGTGTTCGATCTTGTCTAGCCATCTTGTCCCAAAAGGACCACAATGGAAATAAGTCCCAGACTTTATTGTGTGTTATCCTCAATGATTTTATTCATGTGCATGTATGGCTTTTTCAAGTTTTATCTGTGCTTGTGTAACAGTTTAACTTTATAGACCGTCCGCTCGCCCCGACCCGGGCGCGAACCAGGGACCCTCTGCACACATCAACAACAGTCACCCACGAAGCATCGTTACCCATCGCTCCACAAAAGCCCCGGCCCTTGTAGAGCAAGGGGAACCACTACTTCAAGGTCTCAGAGCAAGTGACGTCACCGTTTGAAAGGCTATTAGCGCGCACCACCGCTAACTAGATAGCCATTTCACATCCGTTACACTCACCCCCTTTTCGACCTCCTCCTTTTCCGCAGCAACCAGTGATCCGGGTCACGGCACCAATGTAACAGTTTAACTTTAGACCGTCCCCTCGCCCCGACCCGGGTGAGAATCAGGGACCCTCTGCACACATCAACAATAGTCACCCACGAAGCATCGTTACCCATCGCTCCACAAAAGCCGCGGCCCTTGTAGAGCAAGGGGAACCACTACTTCAAGGTCTCAGAGCAAGTGACGTCACCGTTTGAAAGGCTATTAGCGCGCACCACCGCTAACTAGATAGCCATTTCACATCCGTTACACTTTTTTTTTATTTAAATGGTCGAATTAATAAACTAAACTTAAACATTAACAGCAACCCAACCAGTCACCAACCTTCTGAGCAGACAAAGCACCAGCTGACGTTGATGTGTTCATGGTTCTTGTAGTTCTTGCGGGGGATGAAGTGGTTGGGACACAGGAAGCTGTTGTTGGCCAGGACTACGCTGCCCGCCGCCATACAGTAGTCATTAGCGTGGTACGCCACAGGGCAACGCACGCAGCGGGTCAGACGACCTAGAAGAGGAACACAGGTCAAAAACAACACACACCAAGCATCTCTACAGCCATGTTAGAATCTAGGATCCCATCCCAGGCAAGCATCTCTACAGCCATGTTAGAATCTAAGATCCCATCCCAGGCAAGCATCTCTACAGCCATGTTAGAATCTAGGATCCCATCCCAGGCAAGCATCTCTACAGCCATGTTAGAATCTAGGATCCCATCCCAGGCAAGCATCTCTACAGCCTTGTTAGAATCTAGGATCCCATCCCAGGCAAACTGATCTGCAGTAATGTTTGTAGCTAATCTTAGTCCTCCAATCACATTACAGGTTTTCACCCTACTTGATACGTTTCAATTCTACTGTAGCAATCGGTTTTACATCCCATAATAATCCCATTCAAATCGACTCTAACCGTGTCACTTCCAATTGTAAACAGAACCTACAGTGAAGATCTATTTCTACTCTGTCCAGAGGCTGCCTGTTCATCCTCTCTGAACGTTCAGTATTTCCAGCCTCCAAACAGTGGTGAATGTTGCACCAAAAAGGGTAATGACATTTTGGCGATTGTCATTAGGCCAGATTTTATGCGTCCTCTGCTGTCCGCGCGTGACGCGGTATCAGCAACTTATTTCTGCCTTGACAAAATGTCGGTGTTCTCGTTGAACCACGTTGCATTTTTGGAGCGTAGGCTAAACCACCTGTTTTCAAGTCCATTCGCTAATTGTTCATGCCTTTGACATATAATAATGATAAATAGTGGTATGAAGGCCTACATTTTTCTGGACATTTTGTTTGAATTATTGTGATAGGCTCATGTACCGTACCGTGTTAGCGAGTTTCACCCCTGGCAGCCTAATAAAGGAGACCTTTGAAGTGATTGTTTGACAATCAGATGAACCCTGATGAAGACAGCTTGTCTGGTCGAAACGTTGGACATAAAATATTTTTGCATCTGAGCTCCTAGAGCGTGCGGCTCTCCTTTATCTTTTAAGTGTTCCACTCCACTAGTCAGGACCTCGCCTAAATAGGTGTGCGTTTCTTTCGCCTCTTGACAATCAGATGAAAACATCATGACTGGTTGTGTTTATGCCACAATAAAAGGTCAAACATTATAAAAGTTAAATGACAAATCTTTACGACTAGACCCACAGAGATCCTATTGAGTTAATAGTGCACAAATGTTGGTGCACGCATGCACATATAGGAGGTCTCGTACCAGGAAGAAATTCATTTGACTATACCCCTGGTTCTATCAAAGCAGAGTGGAACTGGAACCTACTTTTGGAAGTGCAGGGGTTGAGGGGGTTGGTGATGTGGCAGGACAGACAGACGTGGAGGGAGCAGCGAACCCCTTTATTCTGGGGCTGGGTGGGAGTGTGTTTCAGGATACACTCGTTGTGGTAGAACTTCCCACATACAGGCACCATGCACCTCTTCACACCGTCGCCAGACTTCTTACACACAAAGCATGTGTGGATCCCTGCAATGGAAAAGATACAATCTTAGCTTTGTGATACACCAAAGCAGCTTACATACATTGTGGGTATAGAAACAGAATACCTCTGTCAGATGCAGAGATATGGTCTGTGAGCATGGCAGTATCACTGTACAGGTGTAAGAACTCAGTAACACAGTGTTAAGTCATGGTGAATGTGTGTATAGGTGAGGCTGCACCAGGTGTATATGGCTCCTGTATGGTGCCAGGTAGCCTAGCAACCGAAAGGTGAAACATCTGTGCCCTTGAGCAAGGCATTCAACCCTAATTGCTTGGATAAGAGCATCTGCTAAATGACTCAAACGTAAGTGTACAGACAGGTGTATAGGTAGAGACTCACCTATAGTGCATTCACTACAGATAAACTTCCCTCTGGGGGCTTCTGATAGGCCGATACACTGCAGGTGGAACGCCCCACAGCACTGGCCCTCACACAGCAGCAGCTCACCTGTCCTCTCACACACCTGCAAGACACACACACAGATATTTTGTGTTACGATACTCTCAAATCTCATTCATCACTCGGCTATTGGGAACGTCTATTTCTAAACTAATGTGAGAAAGCCTGGAAATCAAGGTTAGAGCTATTTTGACTGTTTCTGCCTCTACAAAATAGAAAGGTTGTGGCATGTTGTTGGTTGACCTACCTGACAGACATTCTCCTTCATGGACGCAGCTCCTCCTTTCTCTCCTGTGTTCCTCTTAGTGCTGGAGACCAGGGACCCTTCGCCAGGTAAGGAGAAACTGTCATTCAGACCAGGAGAGAACACCTGGAGGAGAGGAGAGGTTTTAATACACATTATTACATTAGTTATTACACAGCATATTGGTTAAGGTGTGGGGGCTTCGCATCCTGTTTTACAGTACTGGTAAAATTATACCTCAGGTTTGGGTGATCTCTCTCCGTTGGTGTGGCTCTCTCCTCCCACCCCAGGACTGATCTTCTCGGTCTCTTCCTTGGGGGTGAGGAGCACCGTAGGGCTAGAGGGCCGGGCAGGGGAGGATGCCTGCAGAGAAACCATGCTCTCTGGAGTTGTCACGCTGGATACAGGCACTTCTTTCGTCACAGACTTAACCTGTCATAGAAATGAGATGATTAGATCCGTTTCAGAGTGGTACTGTAGCAGTGTAGTTGTGTTAATATGGCTGTTGATTAGTTCATTCAGCCTTACCTGAGTGTCCCTGACTTCTGTCTTCTCCTCTGTCTGTCCACTCTGCTTCTTCAACTCCTTCTTCTTTGGAGGACTGAGTGACACTTCTTCTATGGTGCATTCCAGGACCTTGTGAGATGGCTTCCTTGGCCTCTTCCTCTCCAGGGATACTGGGGCTGGGGATTGAACAGACATTTAAATACCACAAATCTACTGTATATGAAAATATGAGGATTTTTTTCATTATCATAACTACTTTACCAAAATATCTACTTTCCCTACAGAACAACAGTACTCTCCCAATGGAACTACTTTCCCTATGGAACTACTCTCCCAATGGAACTACTCTCCCAATGGAACTACTTTCCCTATGGAACTACTCTCCCAATGGAACTACTTTCCCAATGGAACTACTCTCCCTATGGAACAACTCTCCCAATGGAACTACTTTCTCAATGGAACTACTTTCCCAATGGAACTACTCTCACAATGGAACTACTCTCCCAATGGAACTACTTTCCCAATGGAACTACTCTCCCAATGGAACTACTTTCCCTATGGAACTACTCTCCCAATGGAACTACTTTCCCAATGGAACTACTTTCCCAATGGAACTACTCTCCCTATGGAACAACTCTCCCAATGGAACTACTTTCCCAATGGAACTACTTTCCCAATGGAACTACTCTCCCAATGGAACTACTCTCCCAATGGAACTACTTTCCCTATGGAACTACTCTCCCAATGGAACTACTCTCCCTATGGAACTACTTTCCCTATGGAACTACTCTCCCAATGGAACTACTCTCCCAATGGAACTACTCTCCCAATGGAACTACTCTCCCAATGGAACTACTTTCCCAATGGAACTACTCTCCTATGGAACTACTTTCCCTATGGAACTGTTTTCCCAATGGAACTACTCTCCCTATGGAACTACTTTCCCTATGGAACTGCTTTCCCAATGGAACTACTCTCCTATGGAACTACTTTCCCTATGGAACTGCTTTCCCAATGGAACTACTCTCCCAATGGAACGACGTTCCCAATGGAACTACTCTCCCTATGGAACTGCTTTCCCAATGGAACTACTCTCCCAATGGAACGACTTTCCCAATGGAACTACTCTCCCAATGGAACTACTCTCCCTATGGAACTGCTTTCCCAATGGAACTACTCTCCCAATGGAACAACTTTCCCAATGGAACTACTTTCCCAATGGAACTACTCTCCTATGGAACTACTTTCCCTATGGAACTACTCTCCAATGGAACTGCTTTCCCAATGGAACTACTTTCCCAATGGAACTACTCTCCCAATGGAACGACTTTCCCAATGGAACGACTTTCCCAATGGAACTACTTTCCCAATGGAACTACTCTCCCTATGGAACTGCTTTCCCTATGGAACTACTCTCCCAATGGAACTACTCTCCCAATGGAACTACTCTCCCTATGGAACTACTCTCCCAATGGAACTACTTTCCCAATGGAACTACTCTCCCTATGGAACTACTCTCCCAATGGAACTACTTTCCCAATGGAACTACTCTCCCTATGGAACTACTTTCCCAATAGAATATATCTGCCTCTTGTATTACATAAGACAGCATTGCCGTATGAGAGACGTTTTTGGAGATGTTGCTTACCAGAGGGCAGAGGAGGGTTTGTCCCATCTGATGATGATGATTCAGTAGAGAAAGAGGTCACTGCTGAGGGTTGTTTGGATAATGATTTTATAACACGGTGGAGGACATCTTGAGACAGACTCTGTTTCAGCCCTGCTAGGGCCTTGGTGCTGGCTAGCTCTCCAGAGTTAGGGTCAGGGGTGGTGATGGTTGGCTCTCCAGAGGTAGAGCCAAGGGTGGTGATGGCTGGCTCCCCAAAGGTAGGGCCAGAGTTGGTGATAGCTGGCTCCCCAGAGGTAGGGCCAGGGGTGGGGCTGGCTGGCTCCCCAGAGGTAGGGCCAGGGGTGGGGCTGGCTGGCTCCCCAGAGGTAGGGCCAGGGGTGGGGCTGGCTGGCTCCCCAGAGGTAGGGCCAGGGGTGGGGGTGGGGCTGGGGGTAGAGGTGGATGTTAGCAGGGCTGGGCCTGGAACTGTGGAAGGGCTCAGAGGATTTTTGGAAGATTCCAGAGGTTTCTTTAGTTTTTTCTTCGGGGAGAAGAATTGTTCCTCCTCTGTGGATTCCAGCAGTCTTTTGCTGGGTTTCCTCAGCCGTTTGTTTTCAGAATGTGCTGTGGGAACAAATAATCAATGAACCAAATCAATCTCTAAAGATAAAAAGCTAACTGTTGACATAAAACACTGCTGGTACTGAAAGCCATGTCTTACCTGATGTGTCATCTTGCTTCTCCATCCCCAGGTTCAGATCATGGGACGTGATGGGGTCTGGTGTCCCTCCCTGGCCGTCTCTGTAGATCCCATTCACCTCCACAGGCCCCTGCGGCGAGGCCACCCCACCCAGTGCATCTGCATCCTTCCCTGGCTTCACCGGCCCCTGCTGCGCAAACGTCTGCCAGCGCTTCTTAGGGGCCACTTTGGTACCCGGGCTCTTGTCGAGGTAGGATGAGGAGTCAACAGCGGAGGGGACAGGAGGAAGAGGAGGGCCGAGGCCAGGCTCAGCCAGGTCAGCGTGCCCAGAGACAAACTCCCTCCCCCAGGCTAGGTCGGCCATCTCGGGAGAGAGACCAGCGATGGTGGCCCGGAGTTTGGCTGGAGGCCTCGGCTTCCTCCGCTGCTGCTTCTCCACTGCGTTCGCTACCATCTGAGCCAGCACTGTTTTCCCTTCAAGTTTGTACGTTTCGTTTTTTATGATGGGTTTATTTTTAGACTTGGGTTTGGCCGGTGTTCTCTTGGTTGTTGGCGAGCTCGCATGCTGGCCATTTTGGATTTTGGTCCCCGCCGGCATCCAGTCCCCGCCAGCAGCAGCGTTAAGGGGGTCGTCTGGTGGTTGGGCGGTGGGTATGACCATGGGTTCTTCCTTGATGAGGTCTGGCGAGGGAGGCATGGTCAGGGGCTTGCCCTCTTTCTCCCTGGTATCATGCATGTCCTTCAGGAGCATCAGGAAAGTACTGAACTTGTAATTAGGCTCAGGTTTAAAGTTAGTGTTAGAGTCCCCGGAGTCGCTCTCCTCCTTCACTAAGGATTTGAATGACAGCTCCTTGATATCTTGGAAAGCGTCCATGGGAGAGAGAGAGGAGGTGGGGGAAGAACAGGAGGATATGTCTGAGACAATGTTCTCTTCCTTGACCTTAATAGGGGGTATGACAGGCTTACTGGACCCTGGAGTCACATCTTCAGAGTTTTTCCACGAGCCGTTGTGGAGGCGCTTCCAATCAGACTTGGACTGTTTTTTAGGAGAGCTGTGACTAGCAGAGGATCTGGCTTTGTCTGGTGAAGAATCCCTGCTAGTAGACGACTCTG
Source organism: Salvelinus alpinus (assembly GCF_045679555.1). Classification (NCBI taxonomy): domain Eukaryota; kingdom Metazoa; phylum Chordata; class Actinopteri; order Salmoniformes; family Salmonidae; genus Salvelinus; species Salvelinus alpinus. Next base: position 98,719,028 of record NC_092089.1, on the reverse strand, counting down.
CTCTGATCTGAACGTTATCGCTCACATCATCATCATCAGAAGAATGCACATTAAGCCTATCGTCTCTCAAGTTTTGGCTTGAGGCCAGCAGAGCCTCTTTGAGTTCTGTCTCCTTCTCTGCTTTCAGGGCCCTGGTCATCAGACGTCTGCTGGCAGGGAGATGCAGAGAGTGCTTATCATGATCATTTTTATTCGTCAGTTCAGAAGAGCTGCCCAACTTCTGTTTTGACTGTAAAACATTTGTGTTTTTTGTAGTTCTGTAATTTAAAAGAGATTTTTTTGCTAAAACGCTTGGGGATGAGGATATAGGAACTTCATGCCTAGGAACCACCATGCCCACACGCCTGTCTTTGGCCTTTTCAGGAGAAGTCTTGCCCCCTTTCTCTGCCTCCTCTTTTGAGGGTTCAGACGGTTTCTCTGTGTCTTCTTTAGCAGGTTTCTCAGACCGTTTGGGACGCACAATGGTTGGTACAGAATCCAGGTCTGCGTATGGAGAGTCCTTGGGATCTTCTTTTTTCCGTGGATCAGCTGCGGCAGCAGGCATTTGGTTGGCCAGATCTAGGATGCTTAGTGACTCTGTGGGACTTCCAGCTATATGACCAAAGATCTCCGCCAGACCCTTCCTCTTCTTCTTCTTCTTCTGGCAGGGTTTCTTTTTGCTGCTACTGTCGTTCGCTACGGTCAGGTTGGCTGCAGGGGGATGTTTGTTTCTGTTGGGGGTAGGGCTGAGGGAGGGGGGTGCAGTGAGGTTAAAGGAGGAACAAGAGGGGGCCTCGGATGTTTTTTCATCAGGCAGTGGGGAGGACACCCGCTCTTCACCGTTAAAGGCCATGGAAGAAGAGACAGCAGTATTCTTCAGCAGGTCAGGTAGGAGAAACTCAGCTTCCAGCACACTGACTTTCCACGACTCCAACAGACGCTTGGGTATCTACAGGGGAGAGAAGACAAACATCAGGACAAAAGTGGCCAACTGTCAAAGATGTCCTTATTTCTAAATTATATGGAGTTGTTGTCATTGTGGAATAGATAGTATGAGTATAATCTTCCAGATATGTTTTGTGAGACACGCAATGAAACTATTCTGCACCTTTATAACGACAAAAGCGATTTGTGACTTTAAACATATCTCTACTAACAGCAACACACAATGCGATCTAAATGAAAAGCAACAGGAGTTGACAGTCTGTGGTCAGTTACTGTGTATTTGTAGTCCTTTTCCCTCTGTTTCCCTCTCCGTCTCAGCACAGGCAGATCTGTGAACTGCTCTCCTCCTGTGAAGGGGTAGGTAACTTTCCCAGGCACCCAGGCATGGTCTGCCATCTCCGCCACAGTCTCCACGTAATACATACGACAAGGACGACGACTGGGGACTGGAACAACAGAAAACACAACGGACAACTGGTTTTAACATGGATACAAAATGTTATAGGAGAAACTCAAAAGCGTTTAAATGTTTGTCATTACACAAAGACAAACTGAGCTGATACATTGAGTTGAAGTAGTTTATAGATAACTGTCGGAGGATGCCCCCATACTATATGCCCTTATATACCACAAACTATGTCAACTTTGGAGTGATTGTGGACAACACATTTTAGATCCAGGTGGTTATTTCTTCTCTCTAGCTGTTATATCCCCCACAGAACCAAGAGGAGAGCTTCACTTCCTTCCCCCACAGAACCAAGAGGAGAGCTTCACTTCCTTCCCCCACAGAACCAAGAGGAGAGCTTCACTTCCTTCCCCCACAGAACCAAGAGGAGAGCTTCACGTCCTTCCCCCACAGAACCAAGAGGAGAGCTTCACTTCCTTCCCCCACAGAACCCAGAGGAGAGCTTCCCTTCCTTCCCCCATAGAACCCAGAGGACAGCTTCCCTTCCTTCCCACTTTTAATCAATGCTTCATGCCCTGACATAATAATACACCCATCCTGTGATACGTTTAGATCCAACACCAATAACACAACTTCCCACCTTTCATGCGTGTGTGTATCCCCTCCAGTGGATTTATGGTAACTCTACAGGGCCACCAGGGGCGGCGGTTGAACTTGGCCCAGACCAGATCTCCCTCCAAGTACTGCACTGCTGGGAGGGGCTTCTTCTTTGGGCTGTTGGGCTGAACAAAAAAATAAACAAAGGACTTATTACACATTTACAATTGGCTCATTCATCCCCCTCCTCTCCCCTGTAACTATTCCCCAGGTCGTTGCTGTAAATGAGAACGTGTTCTCAGTCAACTTACCTGATAAAATAACGGATAAATAAATACATAAAAATATAGGATCATCCCTTTGACAGTTCAAAACTCTGATGGTGAAAGGGATTTCTTCTATCTTATTATATGTTGTTCAACATTTCTTTTTAGCATCTCAAATTCAAATGTGAAACAAATACTGTTATCAAATCTATATTATTTTGTTTAATATAAAACTAGCGTATATGGTTGATCAGCATATAGTGTACGCCAAATAAAAAAATATCTTCTTGACAAATACTGTTCCAGGAGTTTACACAGTATTGACAGAACTGGAGATAACATCAGATTAGATCAGATATCTTTTAGAGCTACCCAGGATCCATCTACTCTGAGGATTATTATTATTACCATCATCATCATCATCATCAGTAAGAGAGGGAACTCACATTAGAGTTGGTTCCAACAGGTGAGATGAGACCATTGTCATGTGTGTCTCCTGTCATCTCACTGTCACTGTCACTGTCAGAGTCCTGGTCCATACTCCAGCCATCCCCCATGGACATGTCAGGCAGGGCACTCGGGCTCAGAGTAGGGTCCAGTTCAGATAGACTCTTAGACATCAGGTTGAGAACAGAGGGTTTGTATGTGCTGTTATGGCCTACCCCTGAACCAGAAGTGGTGTTAGAGTCTGTGACCGTTCTGTCTCTGGCGGACTTAGAAGAGTGTTGTTGAAAAGGTACCAACTCTTCCTCCTCCTCGTCCTCATCCTCCCTGTCCCCACTGTCAAACAAGGTGGACTCGAAATGCAGGTATCCATTGGGGATGGGAGAGCAGCGCTCCAAACTATCAGAACTAACAGGAGAGAAACCGTTCTGATCCCGCATGGAATCCTCGTAGGGTTCTGTCTCCTCGTTACCGGGAGAGGGGGGCAGTCGGACCAGGGGAGCCCCAAAACTAGAGCCTCCCACTGGGCTGTGAGAGTGCAAATGGTTCCTGGCATGGAGGTCCTTGGGCTGGGGCCCGGGTCCCAGATCAGACCCAGGTCTGTGTACCATAGTGGAGAGGTCCTGGAGCCTCAGCAGAGGACTGTAGCAGTGGGGCCTCTCCCTCTCTGCCTGGTTATACCCGTAGCTAGGCGCCTGTTTGAGGGCAGAGGTTGACAGTTGCATGGCCGTCGAAGGTTTGTCTGTTGAGCCACGCTTGGCGCTGCTGTTGCACTGGTTTCTATACGAAGTGGTGGAAACTGAGAGGCGATTGGGGGGCCTCAGCTCTGGCTGGCCTGAGCTGTAAGATGTGGCTGAAGCTGAGCCGCCCCGGACAGCCCGTCTGTATGAAGAATTCATGTTGTCATGGCTCCTTCCTGTCATTGTAAAAGAAAATGCAGGTTAGGGTGGTTGAGGTAAACCTTCTAGCAAACAACCAGGTTTTTCCTATCCAGCTACAGTGTGGTCAATTCATATGGTTCAGACTCATGCACTGTTTGAAATAGCTACAATGTTACAAAACAATTGTTTAAAAAAACACAAGAATGTATATAAACCATACTGTCTGTGTGTAAATAACAACTCACATTCCACGCGACAAAAACATAAAGAAAGACTACCGCATAGCCTACACGTAATAATACGACATTTGCATGGCTTCCCCTCTGAAGGCCGTCGGTAGTGGCAGCAGAGAAGACAAAAAGATCAGGAAAACCCAGCGAGCGACCGGTGTGCTCTGCCCCGTTCACAATAAAATCATATCTACTCGTTCTGTTTTTGTTATCAAAATAGAACGATCGCAAATACTGAAATGATAGATCTGTGCAACATTGATCGCGCTGCCAAACTGACTGTCTGTAGGGGAGTCAATACAGTCAAAGCCATCATACAGAATGGCTCACACAAGTAGCCTACACAGAGCCTATAAACCGACATAGGAAGCATCCATTCTAACTCACAAAAGGACGGTTCAAAACGTTTAAAAACATCGTCTGTATTAAAAAACGCAATAATCTTACCATTTGGAGGTCGGTCACAATAAAACCAACTGCGGGTCTTTCAGATTGGGGCATGAAGCGTGTGTTTTTTTCGATTTGTGAAAGCGGATCTGCACAATCCCAGCAGTAGCAGCAGCACTAGGCCAAGAAAGACCAACAGCTCTCATTCTCTCCCCTTCACCTCCTGTCCTATCTCACCAGCGGCGGCCTTTCCAAAACAGTCACCAATAGACCAAAAAAAATGTAACCTTCCATTTTAGTGCATCAAAAGTCAGTGTAGCGTACACCACCTTAGTCCCTAGCAATTACAATATCATTTTTACTACATGGTTGTTTTGCGGGCTGTCGAAATGCCCCTCTAGTTATGTTAAAACAAGCCCTGCTAGACGGACTGGCTGTGTTGGCGAGCAGAGCTGAGCAACCAATCCGCACAGCCACCCAACCCCCCCCCCGTCTGCGAAGCCGCGGATCACAGCACATCGGGCCGGGGCACTCTCTCAACCTATCAGTCCTCAGTCACTAGAGAACACTGGTCTACAGTCACACTGACAAATCCAGATGTAGGATCTAGGCTACTATATCCCCTCATGTGTTTTAGTCAACATACACGAAACCCTTGGCTAGATAAATACTATTTATTATGGGGTTATGTGAGTGGAAGGTATGTCACACTGATAAACCATTGCGCCATTGGTTTCCTTATCCCAACAAAGGCGTAACTTGCTTCCTCCATTTTGGATAGCAGAGAGGTTGGAGAGAGAGATGAATCTGTGACCACAACGAACACGGATCAATAGTTCGAATGTGGTCGACTGGAAAACAGCGCAAGCGGATGCGGCCTAGTCAAAGTTTTATAATAGACTATGCGCCATATTGCCTGACAGCAGAGAAAATAGGTCATGTTGGCAGCAATACACATGTCAATGGTGGGGGCAAAGCTCTAACTAAAGTCGAACCCCTGGACGCCATGTCAATGAGGTGCAATGTAATATAATATTGTTAATTCGGCTAAATGCTTATCCGTTTTTTTCCGCGTATCCTGCAATAAGTTCGCATTCAAAATAACAGTGACAGCAGCCTATAAAGAGAAGAATACGCCTTGCATTAGTGGCCACACAAAAGGCTCGCCATACTTGCAGTCGTGCCCTATTGCTACTGTAATAAACTCGCTTCGCACAATACCCATCACTGCTACATCGACATGACAGTTGTCAAATAGGCTACAGACATTGTTGTATAGCCAATTCTAATTAATCATATTACCTGATAGGATATTTGCCTCGGCTGCTCTTCATTGATGACCAATCTGTAGATTTGTAACCTTATGAGGCCGTCACTCAGAACGTAGGGCGAAGAGAATGAACATACAATGTCAGAGGACAAAAATAAGAAAATGAGTTTAGATTTTTTTTTTCTCGAAGTGGCCCACATTGTTTTTATGTTGAAATTATAGTTAAATGTGTTGTTCTTTTTTTCCTCATTCAATATTGGTTTCTCAGTTCTATGAGATTCACAACACAGGCCATATGTAATTGTAGGCCTATGTAAGACACAATACCCAGGTTTATGTACGTAAATCTTCTTAGAAAAATTATTATAGGATGCGAATATCAGGATTAAAACAGTATTCCTTATATTTATTTTAGAGTGGTTGGACATGCAATCAGTGTTTTATAACACTTTGGGGTGTTATGGGGTCCACTGGCTCATAGGGGGACCTGGACCCCATGATATGATAAGATATAGATTTGTTTGTCTGCACTTTACAAATGGAAATGATCTACACTGTAGTTTATACACTACTCTATTAAAATATCAGTGACAGTCAAGACAATATCATTTTGGAATGACCATTTCACTTTAATTTTTGGTCCCACATACAGAAAACTATCTTATCGTTTTCACATAATCCACCACATAGCATTTTTTCTCCGTTGGTTAAAATGATAGTTCCTACTCAACACCATTCTGGGTTTGCTTTTATGACTTGATAGTTAACTTGTGAGAACAAAGAATAAAGGATAATACAGTACATTGAGAAGACAAAACCATTAATATTCACAAAGGGTTAGAAACAACAATTCCTTTGTTGTCAAATAAGTATTATGAGAGGTTTTCAGATGCACTGTGTTCTCGTCAGTTTATTTTTTTAACCTTTATTTAACTAGACAAGTCCGTTAAGAACAAATTCTTATTTACAATGACGGCCTACCCTGGCCAAAACCTCCCCTAACCTGGACGACGCGGGGCCAATTGTGCACCGCCCTATGGGACTCCCGATCACGGCCGGTTGTGATACAGCCCGGGATCGAACTCGGGTCTGAAGTGACCCCTCTAGCACTGCGGTGGTGTGCCTTAGACCGCTGCGCCACTCGGGAGGCCCAAAAGTTCAAGCAAAATTTCAGAAAACGTGTTGTAACAATGTTATATTGCATGAAATCCTGTGTATAAATATGCTATGTATAAATACAAATAAAAAATATGTCATACCATACAACACAACAAGACACAAACACTGCCACATGCACTCTGGGAGAAGCTTAAGATTCATGTTTTGCTAGTGTGTTTTGTGTTGTTTCCTACTAAGATTCATGTTTTGCTAGTGTGTTTTGTGTTGTTTCCTACTAAGATTCATGTTTTGCTAGTGTGTTTTGTGTTGTTTCCTACTAAGATTCATGTTTTTCTAGTGTGTTTTGTGTTGTTTCCTACTAAGATTCATGTTTTGCTAGTGTGTTTTGTATTGTTTCCTACTAAGATTCATGTTTTGCTAGTGTGTTTTGTGTTGTTTTCTACTCAGATTCATGTTTTGCTGGTGTGTTTTGTGTTGTTTCCTACTAAGATTCATGTTTTGCTAGTGTGTTTTGTGTTGTTTTCTACTCAGATGCATTTTCAATGTGGAAAACATCAGGAGGACAAGCAAACTACTAATGATAAAAGCACATTATATCAGAGCATAAAATAAACAGATGAATGAAAGTCAGATATTTAAACATTTAAACAAAACATCAACCCTTCTCCAGACAGCGAGCATTTGACCAGATTATGATGAATAGTAGGCTATTTCTCTCATTCCTGTTTAGCTAAAGTATATTGACTGTATTTATTATATGCCTTATCATGCAATTTCTGTAAAATAAGATAACAAACTTATTGAAATAAAGAGAGCGATTTTAGTCTTTGGATAGAGACAGATTAAATGGTGACAATATCAGCAGAGTACAATTAAGAGAGGAGGAGCCATTCGTTAGTAACCAGTGCCAGACATATCCAAAAGTCAACCAAAATTTTGGCTACATGAGTCCCTTCTGGTCATCAACATCCTTTAGGACAAGCACTCAAATATGATTTCCAGGCAATAGATACGAGACGAAGGCAGAACTACTCGTTAGTTTCCTCCACTTTGCCAGTAGGCTCACGCAAGCCTCGTTTCTGCATCAGGGTGTAAGGGAAAGGTGCCACTTCGAAGCTGGCATAGTCCAGTTTCTTGGCTCCGCCGACGCAATTACTGAAGCCTAGTTTCTTGGTACCATCACAGCTCCCGTACTCCAGTTTCTTGAGCCGAGCCAGAGTCTTGATGCTACCAGGAGGCCTTCCAGGGCTAACCTTGTAGCCCGCTGCTTTGGTCGTACCCAGGGGCCTGCCGGGACTGGTCTTGAACCCCGCAGCTTTCGTGGTCCCCAACGGACGTCCGGTGCTTGTCCGGTAACCGGCTGACTTAGTGGTCCCCGAGGGTCTCCCTCTACGGCCGGACTTGACGACACTTCCTTTCTTTTTCTTGGAGCTCTCTGGCCCAGTTGGAGCCTCACCGGGCCCTCGGATCCTCACTGCCTGAGGGTGGAACTCATTCTGGGTCTCTTGTTGCATTTGACAGGGCATGGGCTTGTGCAGGTTTGGGTGGGGCAGCTGTAGAGTAGGGGGTGGGGGCGAAGGGTAGAATTTGTTGGATTGCGAGCTACATAATTCAAAGTGGCTGGTTGGGTGTTGACATTCCTCTGCAAGGCCACTCATGCAATAGTCATTGCTGCTGCTAGTGACTTGGTGCATCATTTTCTGTTGAGGGGTACAAATGAAAGGGAAACAGGTTTAGAGTCATTGAATTGGTATGTGTGACAGACTTAGAGCATGCACATAAACACACACACACACACACACACACACACACACAATAAGAACCTAAGTTGGTGATGCACATCACTAAGTAATGCATATGTTATAAAGTATCTATTCTATGTGCAAACATCTTGTCCAACATTATTAATTAGAACAGGCTATTGTTGCAAAACCATATCGGCGGTGTTAATACAATACGCAACGTAGTGTCTCGCTATTATGCGTTTACAACCCAATAATACAACAGCTGTATAAATGGGGCAATGGGCGCTACTACAACGAAATACCACGAAGAAAACTGCTGCATTTGCAAGTACATTTTGAGAACATTAAAAAACCACAAACCTCATTTGTAGGCGGATCATAGAATGCAAAGGGTTAAATATGAAACATATTTTCCATTCTTGACCGCCGTAACATCCTAAAAACGCATGTATTCTACGCCTTATATTCCATGGATATTAACTTGATCCTGGATGACATTATGCGCCGGGTATTTCATATTTATTTATTCTTCTAGGACAGAGGTTTAAACGAGAAAGGCAGCCATTTTCCTCGGGTTTTTTTCTTTTATAAAATAGGAGGGGCTCAAAGCGCAGGCGCGCCAGACTTTAAGGAAACCTAGCAGCCCTATAAAGACATTTACTATAATAAAAAATGGCATGTAATCCAGCCATATTTCGATCAAGAATATAGGATATGATGTATTTTGTTTGTAACCTTTGTTTTGAAATCGTGGACATTGTGTCCAGGAAATGAGTTAACAGTTTTGAAACAGTTTTAGAAACGGGCGTCACTAGTGACAGCCAGTCATAAACACCGCCTATTTTTACGTCTCTTCTTAAAATGGGATTTTAAACCTTAACATTAAACCTAACATTAACCACACTGCTAACCTTATGCCTAACCGTAACCTCATATTAAGACCAAAAAGCTCATTTGTGTTTTCATAACATTTTACGATATAGGTAATTTGACTTTGCGGCTGTGGTAACTAGTGGGAACCTTTATAAACAGAGGTTTATCAATACTGTACTTTCAGTAGGTGGTAGTATAACAATGACAAACATTAAGTACAGGATTAAAAACTTGCTTGATCTACTAAACCGTGTAACATAACTACATTTGACCTGACGTTAGTGGGAAAGCAATCTAATTTACAGAACTCACATCAGTTTTTCTGTAAAGTTTCATACATATTCACATTTCAGTCACATCGCTAGTTCTTCACTGTCTGATTGTCAAACAGTAGTTTGCCTCTGTGAAACTGTAAACAAATATTTTTGTGCAATATTTTCTACACACATTTCTTTGACTGCATCCGCAAATCAACTAGCCTCACTCTTTACGAGGCTACAAATCAACTAGCCTCACTCTTTACGAGGCTACAAATCAACTAGCCTCGCTCTGGCTTTACGAGGCTACTAGTCTCGCAAAAGCTTAACGAAGCTACAAATCAACTAGCTTCGCTCTGGCTACAAATAAACTTTAAAAAAACAGACAAATCCAGTGTTTTTTATAATACATCATATTTAATATGAGCTACATGTTGTGTGTATGAACTGACATGTGACCTACATGTTGTGTGTATGAACTGACATGTGACCTACATGTTGTGTGTATGAACTGACATGTGACCTACATGTTGTGTGTATGAACTGACATGTGACCTACATGTTGTGTGTATGAACTGACATGTGACCTACATGTTGTGTGTATGAACTGACATGTGACCTACATGTTGTGTATATGAACTGACATGTGACCTACATGTTGTGTGTATGAACTGACATGTGACCTACATGTTGTGTGTATGAACTGACATGTGACCTACATGTTGTGTGTATGAACTGACATGTGACCTACATGTTGTGTGTATGAACTGACATGTGACCTACATGTTGTGTGTATGAACTGACATGTATGTGGAACTGATAGATACACTATATGTTCATGTTTTTAAATGTATGTAAATTGTAAAGTCTTTTGTCTGTAATGTATTTTTCGTTATGTTTCAGACCCCAGTAAGACTAGCTGTCGCCATCGGCGTCGACTAACAGGGATTCTAATAAATCAAATCAAACATGACAACAGAAAGACTAAATTTACTGTAATACTTTGTACTGTTAAGCTTAAAGCTGGGAAGCAATAATACACATAGGTAAGGCATTTCCCTGTAACATTGTTCCACTAGTCATTCATTCCCTATTGAGTTCACAGGACTTAGGTCCAGTTGAATAAGCAAAACGTTTAAAACAAAAAAAATACACCCAAATGGCACCCTATTCCCTCAGCCTGGTCTCGTAGCCCTTAATAGCTCTACATACTGTAGGGAGTATGGTGTCATTTGGGACACAACCCTATGCCAATTATTAGGTCTCCCTAATGATCTTGGTCCGTTTCTGGATCTTTGTCTTGGTAAACATGTCCACATACTTGTCCCTGACGCTGACTGTCATTCCACCCAGGATGGAGGGAGTCAGGCTGGGTAGAGAGAGAACAGAGAAGACATTCAGACTTGAAGCAGCATGTACAAACCAGCTCATAATCACTATATTAATCACTATATTTCACAGATTTTATGGTGAGGATTTTAGTCAGGAGTAACAAGAAATGTAACCCCTAAAATGTCAACTTTCTGATTCTGTAGGTAGACAGTGATTCCATTATTCTTTCATCCACTGTGGCTTGGTGTTATGTATATTTAGTATTAGCTATTCAGTAGTATCCTCTGGGAGTTCCTAGTTCCTACCTTAGTCTCCAGCTTGAGCGTCTCTCCTTTGGCCAAGATGCCATTCAGAGCAACTCTCAGGTCTTTGAGGTTAGCAGCATCCAGAGGCTGGGAAAGAGACACAGGATTAAGAAAATGTCAAATACATGCAAATCATTCATCTGCAAATGATCAAGCCCTGTAAATATAAAACCTGTAAATTACATTTTACTGAGAAACTAGGCGTAGAAACCCATTAACTGTAGATGTGTTGGTTGTTACCAGTGTTGGGGAGTAGTGAACTACAAATAGTTCAACTAGTAATTTCATTACATTTTGCAGTATCTTGGTGGTAGTTTGACTAAATTCAAATATTGATACTGTTTTCAGTAGTTCATTATTTTTTTGCCATGTAGTGATGTTTTCAGCATCAGACCATCCTAATTCTCACTCGAAACATCGTTTTTGTGTTTAATAGGCTGAATTACACTTTCTGTTAACATCTGACATTTGAGTGATAATATTCTTGCAATTTGTAGTCAATTACATTTTAGATATGATAATTTTTCACGAAGTAGTTTGGATGTAGTGAAATACTTTTTCAAAGTAACTTTATAGTAGTAAACTATATTTTTCTTATGGGTAACTTTAGTGTAACTTAACTTATTCCAGTTTGGAGTAATTGGTAGCTTAGTAAAGTACATTTTCAGAGTAGCTTCCCTAACACCGGTTGTTACATTGTATCAAGCTTGATCATTCATTAAATTAGTTTTGTTACTGCTATAGTGTCAGACAGGTCTGTCAAAACTAATGACTGGTCAAAACATAAGTCTTCGTGGACGCGAGCTGCACCGATTTCAAAGTGACGATGTACCTAGGGTTTAGGTGAAGAGGTTCAGCTAACTATATGTTATTTTACAACAGAAAATAAACGTTAAATATTGAACGTCTTACCTGCTGTCCTCCTTGCCTCAAAGGTGCTGACATATTTTCCTGGGTAGTGCCACCCGGGTACCTTGGGGACGTCGCTATCCTAAACCCTAACCTTAACCCCTACTACAGTTCCCTAACCTTAACCATAACCTCAATTCTTACCTTAACCATTTTAAATTTCAAATTCAACGGAGTAACCTCGGATTTGGGACGTCTCAAGGAACCAGGATTGCATGGACCATTTCTCATACTGCTGACTAGGGTGAACCTCAATGCGCATGCGTGTGTCATAAACATTAGAAGCCGCTTAAAATTCTGGATAGTTGCTTTTGCATCCTGCCAGTCCGTTGTATTTATTCTCTGTGAATTATTATATATTTTTTTATACCATTTATTTCAGCTTGATAACCTGCATGCACAGTAGTCCTGTGCATTTGAATAGCAGTAGATCTATTCACACTATTATCCACAATATTCATGGTATTTATTGTGATAGATTTATTATTTTAATAACGAGAGCACATTGTAGTTCCCATTCGCAACCACACGGTGGCAGCAAAGCCCAGATGAAGGGGACGGGTGAGGTACGTCGACCAATGACGTAAACGCAGCAAGACCGGGGGATTTCGTTTATCTGACTCGGGTTACCCTGGTGTGAGAAATTTGAATGGGTGAAAAGTGATTGCATTTGTTTTGGAACCGGGCTGGCTCCCGAGCGTGAGCCAGGTGCCCAGCTCTGGCCGTCCGCGAAGTCGGCTCAAAACAAAAGTGACGTAATTAAACACGTTGTGGAGGGATGAGTTGGATTCTGTGTTTTCACATACAAAAGTGATACAAAAAACGATGTATCTGCCTTCCCAATCGTAGTTTGAAAATTCAAACATTTATTTTATGGAAAAGAGATGTATGTTACTGGACGATGCACCATGCTGCCTTGTTGACATCCTGACAGAGAGACTCAGAGTAATGTTTGATTTGAGTATTGCGCTCCTCCCTCCCCGCTTTCGCCTGATGATGTGAGGGAGCGTTTCCCTGTTCATCCCGGGCCAGTGTAATAGAACTCTCTCATTGATTGTTGCTCGGTGAAGAAGCAGGGTTGGGTCCACGGAATTTCATACAGAGCCAGTTTTCTGCAACTGCGGCTGTACCACGCATTTCTTTAGCTATTTCAGATAAACAGGATATCGAGGCGCATGCAGCGCTTATTTTTAACGAGTAGCTAGCTAGTAGGGAGGTTGAACCAATTTTAAGCAGTGTCGGTGACCTAGCTAGCTCGTGCATTCATTTTCGACGAAAGCAAAAAGAGTGCGAATGACGAGAACGCATTAGCTAAACTAGTTTTCAATAGGTAACCTAACTAGGTAGTTTGCTAGCTGAAATATAACCAGACATGGACGACAAGTCATTCACTAAGGAATTGGATGGGTGGATTGAGCAACTCGGCGAATGCAAGCAGCTCTCGGAAAATCAAGTCAAAGCCCTTTGCGAAAAGGTAATGTTAACCCGTTTAATTCGTATGATATTGCAAGCCCTTAGCCGGAAAACTAGCTTAGCTAATATTTGCTGTGTTAGTTGTTTAACAGTTAGCTAATGCTAGCTGTCTATCTTAAATTGCTCATTGGTCCGAGTACGGTTAATTTCCCCACCGGCTATTGTTTGTTACTGCTAGTTAGTTACTTACTAGCTAGCTACATTATTCTGAAAATGGCGGCGGAGCCTATTGCCATTGCATCCACTGTGGGGTTGGCTGACATGCATTGACTGATTAGCAGTGGTGTTGTATTTTTATATGAATGTGTTTGTAAATTTCAGCTTGATATCCTTGATGTTCTTACGCTCCGTTCTGGCTTGTTGCAGTTTAATTTCCAAGTGTGCCCCTTGGGTATCAACTACCGTATATAGTTAGAGCTTAAAAATATGCATGCATTTTATAAATATAGTACTCAAACAAGAAATAACATACACAGACCCGAACTCCCGCTCTTCCCCTCTGTATACCCGATTTCCCCCATCCTCTGTTTAAATTCCTAACCCCAAACTCTTATGTCTCATTTCCTTCCCAGGCCAAAGAGATCCTGACGAAGGAGTCTAACGTGCAGGAGGTGAGATGTCCGGTCACCGTGTGCGGAGATGTCCACGGCCAGTTCCATGACTTGGTGGAGCTGTTTAAAATCGGAGGGAAGTCTCCGGACACCAACTACCTCTTCATGGGAGACTATGTGGACAGGGGCTACTACTCTGTAGAGACAGTCAGCCTCCTAGTATCTCTCAAGGTAAACATAGACAAATGTTTTAGAGCAGGAAAGGGCAACTTTAATGGGGGTGGGTGGCCCTCCCCCTCAAAAAAATCTGATTTCATCATGAGGGGCTGCAGTGGATTTGCCTGACGACTCAGAATTAATTCTTCTAAGTAATTTCATGCAATTTTGCCATAGGGTGGACAGAAATGTTTGCAAAATCTTTTGGGGCCCCTGGTCGGTGTTCGGCCATGATTAATACAAGTTTAGATCGCCTAGTCAGCTAACTTACCAATCAATTTTTTTTTTTAGCTTGCATGGATTAATTGAGTGACTGTTAGTGACACATAACAAGAGAGAAACTGCTGATGCACGACCACCATTTTGTTTTTAATTGAAGCTTGATTATTGTAATTCTCAACAGTAAGTTGAGACCCTGACCGAGTTCCTATTGATACACAGGACCTACAAAATGCCCGTGGCTCGCCAGTTGCCCATTCCTGTTTCAGAGTGTTCTCTAAAATAGCTTCGGTTGATTCCTTTCTGATATTGCTTAGTGTATTTTGCACAGGGAAAAACCGCAACAAGGCTAAAACTCAAACTGGTGGTGGAGGCCAGTAGGTCTACAGGGAGGACAGCCTACTGATATAACACAGGATAAGATTCATTGCTGCTACTGTAAATGTCGTCGTCAACCTTAAACCATGTCTGGTTGACGCGAGAACAGAAGATGCAGTCGCTTTGAATGTAATGTCTTGTTATGCGCTTTTTGTCCTATCCAGAGATGTGTTAATAATTGTTTTTGTTTTTCCAGGTTCGGTACCGTGAGCGAATCACAATCCTTCGAGGGAACCACGAGAGCAGACAGATTACCCAGGTGTACGGCTTCTACGACGAGTGTTTAAGGAAATATGGAAACGCCAACGTCTGGAAGTACTTCACAGACTTATTTGATTATCTGCCCCTAACTGCACTGGTAGATAACCAGGTGAGATATTAGTTGGTTAAGGTGCATTATGCAGAAATCACTCTGTTAGAATTTTTTGCAACCATGAAATGGCAGTTTGCCTAGATTCCGTTTATGTAACAAAACCAGCAGGCGTTGTGTAGAGAATCATCGTACCATCTAAACTACTGTGAAATATATTTTCCATAACCAAAAATATAGTTGTTTTTTTCGCTGTTTGAAGCGAATCAAAACCGACAGTAAAAGGCGCACAGATGAAACTTAAGAACGGGAAGCGTAGAAATGATGCACACAGAACAGATCTACCACTTCTTAGGCATGGTTTCAATGAGAAAAACAGCTCTATAACTCACACTTCTATGTGAATTTGGTCGTGTTGCCCCCCAAAAAAGTGACATATTGCAATTTTAATGTATCACATATGTATTTATTAGTGCATTACATAAGTGTCTTTGATTGGGTCCTTGAAGAGCGCTATATGAAACTCATGTACTATTAGGATCGCTGTTATGAAGGAGAGGAGATTCAGCATCACGGAGGACAATGGAATTCAATAAAAAGCTTTTTTTTTTTTTTTTTATTGCTACAAATAGAACCAACTATTTTCAGCTTTTGACCTTCATCAAAAACCATGATGAAGGCTAACAGCCGAAACGCATTGGTTCTACTTTTAGCAAAAAAATATATTTTTATTGAATTCTTTTGTCCGTGTTATTGAATCTCCTCTCCTTCAGTTTGCTCCTCAATTCATGCACCGTGGTTGCAGAGGTCTCTTCCTTGATCACTATTGTTATTACATGACCATGCAATTCAGCAGCAATGTGCTGTACAATACAGATGTTAAATATAAAAACAACAAACATCTACACCCCAACACAGTGTTAGATGGTATTTTCAGCCTTAATGATTTGATTCGTTCTAACACATTTTAGATGGAAATGTCCCAATTGACTTGTTGTTCCTCTGCAGATCTTCTGTCTCCACGGTGGACTGTCCCCCTCAATAGACACATTGGAACACATCAGAGCGCTGGATCGCTTACAGGAAGTTCCTCATGAGGTCAGCTCACTTCCACATTCCTAGAAACAACGTCCAATCTTCATATTACCATGCTAGTTAGAATGCATGTCCAATATGTTGTTTCATAATATTGATTTACTTGACTTCAACCTCTTGGTCCCTTGGGAGCATAGGTCGTCCACCCTGCTCTCCACCTCACTCACTTCTATGTGACAGCTTTTGCCTCTAGCCAGGAGATCCCTGCTTTGTTCAGTTCATGTAGAGTGAAGAGTTTCCAGTTGATTAGCGTCTTCATAGTGTGGATATTGAACCACTGGAGTCTGTAAGCCCTGACGTTGTATAGCAGATGTTTAATCTGTTCCATGGACTTCTGGCCAACCAGTCACTACTCATCTCACAGTTGTAATATGCACTTAGCAAACACCTTTGATAAAATCATGTGGTGACACTCTGTGTTGCAGCCTGACCTCACCAATATGGCCACCTTATTCACATCATGTGGTGTTCACTGTATTGTTGACCTTACTAACATGGCCACTGTCTCTCTCCTCCAGGGTCCGATGTGTGACCTGCTGTGGTCAGACCCCGATGACCGGGGCGGCTGGGGCATCTCTCCCCGTGGTGCCGGCTACACCTTTGGACAAGACATCTCAGAGACCTTCAACCATGCGAACGGACTCACCCTGGTCTCCAGAGCTCACCAGCTGGTCATGGAGGTACAGTGGCATGTTTTTAAGTGCTGGAAATTCTATATTTTTATAACAAAATGCAGACCTTCTTTTTGTATTTGCATGATTTCATGTTTTAGATTGTCTTGTTCCTAGATGTACCTCTGGTTTACTGAGTGTTTGTTTTGACAGGGTTATAACTGGTGTTGTGATGTACCTCTGGTTTACTGAGTGTTTGTTTTGACAGGGGTATAACTGGTGCCATGACCGTAACGTAGTGACTATCTTCAGTGCACCCAATTACTGCTATCGCTGTGGAAACCAGGCCGCCATCATGGAGCTGGATGACACACTCAAGTACTCCTTGTAAGTATTCACTTCAAAATAAAAGTATTCACTTCAAAATAAAAGTATTCACTTCAGAATAAAATTCCTGTTGACAATTCTTTACTTTAGCTTTATTGTTAAACTCCATACATTGGAAATTGTTACGAGTAGATAAATGAGTTAGCAAGCTTTCTTTTCTCATCTTGATTGATGAAATTAAGCGAACCCTCTATTAGATGTAACGTCGCTCCAAGGCCTCGTATCAGATATGTGACTGTCTGTGTTTCTATTCCAGCCTTCAGTTCGACCCCGCCCCTCGCAGAGGTGAACCCCATGTGACCCGCCGCACTCCTGACTACTTCCTGTAAAAGATCGCAATGCCTGTGAAGTATTGCTATAGATTCTTCTTAGTGAAGATGTGGGAGAAGGGAGCAACCGACCATCGGTATAGAGTTGTGACAAAGTAAGCATCCATCAATCCATGGACCAAAATGTGTGCCATAATTTCACAATGCAAAATGGAAAAATAATGTCACATTCATCTTTAAAGAAGACCACACAACCGACACCCACCACAGTCCATGGAACCAGTTCCTTCTCTCTCTGTGCATGATGTTGTATTTATCTCTGAAAATGATTCTTCATTGTAAAGATTACAGTGTACTATATAGTAATAGGGTGCCATTTTGGAAGCAGACAGTCTCATAGTACCTGCTGGTTTTGTCAGGAAAAAGATCTGCTTTGAATTAATTAATCTGCTGAGTTTAAGGCTTAAATGTAACCCTTGTGGTAGGAACATAATTATAGTATAGAAAAGTTTTGGTAAACCTAACACGGCATGGCCTCAAACTGGAAGGTTGCAGTAAACATGTTATGTTGTGAACATTTTTCTAACAGAAAATCAATGGCTTTTTTTTGTGTGAATTTTAAATAATTGTTTTCAAACTTGGTTGGGCGCTGGATGGAATTGAATTCTTCTTTCTCTTTGCACTTTTGTATTTAATGTTTATCATGACACTGACAAACTACAGCATTCTGTTGTACGCTGCACTCAAAGGATTCAGACCCCTTGACTTTTTCCACATTTTGTTACGTTACAGCCTTATTCTAAAATGGATTACATACATTTTCTTCCTCATCAATCTACACACAATACCGCATAATGACAAAGTGAAGAGAGAAAAATAAGACATTTATGCGCAAAAAAAAAAATTTGTAACAGAAATACCCTATTTACGTAAGTAGTCAGACCCTTTGCTATGAGGCTTGAAATTGAGCTCAGGTGCATCCTGTTTTCATTTAACATCCTTGAGATGTTTCTACAACTTGGAGTCCACCTGTGGTAAATTCAATTGATTGGACATGATTTGGAAAGGCACACAACTGTCTATATAAGGTCCCACGGTTGACGTCGGAGCAAAAACCAAGCCATAAGGTCGAAGGAATTGTCCTAGAGCTCCAAGACAGGATTGTGTCGAGGCACAAGTTTGGAACCACCAAGACTCTTCCTAGAGCTGGCCAAACTGAGCAATCGGGGGAGAAGGGCCTTGGTCAGGGAGGTGACCAAGAACCCAATGGTCACTCTGACAGAGCTCTAGAGTTCCTCTGTAAAGATGGGAGAGCCTTCCAGATGGACCACCTTCTCTGCAGCAGTCCACCAATCAGGCATTTATGGTAGTGTTGCCGGACGGAAGCCATTTCACAATACAAGGCACATGACGACTTTTCCAAATGCACCTAAAGGTCTCTCAGACCATGAGAATCAAGATTCTCTGGTCTGATGAAACCAAGATTGAACTCTTTGGCCTGAATGCCAAGCGTCCCGTCTGGAGGAAATCCATTTTAAAATAAGGCCGTAACGTAACAAAATGTGGGAAAAGTTAAGGGGTCTGAATACTTTCTGAATGCACTGTATATTTCACCCCCAGCAAATAGCTTTTCTGTCACTCACCTGTCCATTCGTTGAGTAAAACCTATTTCAGATGAACAGAGGAACACCTGTACAAAATGACATCCCTTGTTATAGATACCTTTCTGTTTTGCAGCCTCCGCTATATAATAAAGATTGAATTTGTTCCTTCATTGCGTTGTCCTGTATGGTTCTTAGGAGCTCTGCGTGGCACAGAGGCAAGTGTGACCTTTGACTTTCAGAACGACGTTGCCCCTTGATCAAATAAAATTTTATTTGTCACGTACACATGGTTAGCAGATGTTAATGAGAGTGTAGCAAAATGCTTGTGCTTTTAGTTCTGACCGTGCAGTAATATCTAACAAGTAATCTAACAATTTCACAACAACTACCTTATACACACAAGTGTAAAGGAATGAATAAGAATATGTACATAGAAATATATGGATAAGTGGCCGAACGGCATAGGCAAGATGGAGTAGATGGTATAGAGTACAGTATATACGTATGAGTAATGTAAGGTATGTAAACATATGAAGTGGCATTGTTTAAAGTGGCTAGTGAAACATTTATTACATCAAATTTTTATTATTAAAGTGGCTAGAGATGATTCAGTATGTTGGCAGCAGCCACTCAATGTTAGTGATGGCTGTTTAACAGTCTGATGTCCTTGAGATAGAAGCTGTTTTTCAGTCTTTCGGTCCCCACTTTGATGCACCTGTACTGACCTCGCCTTCTGGATGATAGCGGGGTGAACAGGCAGTGGGGCTCGGGTGGTTGTTGTCCTTGATGATCTTTTTGGCCTTCCTGTGACATTGGGTGGTGTAGGTGTCCTGGAGGGCAGGTAGTTTGCCCCCGGTGATGCGTTGTGCAGACCTCACTACCCTCTGGAGAGTCTTATGGTTGTGGGCGGAGCAGTTGCCGTACCAGGTGGTGATACAAAAGTTTGTGAGTGATTTTGGTGACAAGCCGAATTTCTTCAGCCGCTGCTGCTTCAGCCGGCGCTGCTGCGCTTTCTTCACATTTACATTTAAGTCATTTAGCAGACGCTCTTATCCAGAGCGACTTACAAATTGGAAAGTTCATACATATTCATCCTGGTCCCCCCGTGGGGAATGAACCCACAACCCTGGCGTTGCAAGCACCATGCTCTACCAACTGAGCCACACGGGACCGCGCTGTCTGTGTGGGTGGACCATTTCAGTTTGTCCGTGATGTGTACGCCGAGGAACTTAAAACTTTCCAACTTCTCCACTACTGTCCCGTCGATGTGGATAGGGGGCTGCTCCCTCTGCTGTTTCCTGAAGTCCACGATCATCTCCTTTGTTTTGTTGACGTTGAGTGTGAGGTTATTTTCCTGACACCACACTCCGAGGGCCCTCACCTCCTCCCTGTAGGCCGTCTCGTCGTTGTTGGTAATCAAGCCGACCACTGTAGTGCCGTCTGACAACTTGATGATTGAGATGTTGTTACCTACCCTCACCACCTGGGGGCGGCCCGTCAGGAAGTCCAGGACCCAGTTGCACAGGGCGGGGTCTCGAGCCTAATGATGAGTTTGGAGGGTACTATGGTGTTAAATGCTGAGCTGTGGTCGATGAACAGCATTCTTAAATAGGTATTTCTCTTGTCCAGATGGGTTAGGGCAGTGTGCAGCGTGATTGCGATTGTGTCGTCTGTGGACCTATTGGGGCGGTAAGCAAATTTGAGTGGGTCTAGGGTGTCAGGTTGGGTGGAGGTGATATGGTCCTTGACTAGTCTCTCAAAGCACTCAAAGCACTCGATCCTTTGTTGTTTAGGGATTCCTTCAAGGAATGAAGGGAAAGAGGATAGGTTTTTAGTGCATTTGAACAGGGCCCAGATTCTGTTATGCAAAATTGTCAGCCATGTGATGTTCCATAATGTTGCACTAATTAGTATAATTGTGCTTTCAAGACAACTGGGGGGGGCGACAAGGTCAAATGATTACGTTAGTGATAGAAAGATGCCCAAGTTTCCGACTTGGAATTTCGAGTTGGATTCATATTCAAAATTATTTTTGACAGTTTGAGCTTGTTTTTTTTCCTGAGTTCCCAGTTGTCTTGAAAGCACTGAAGTTAGAAAACTGAGATTTCCGAGTTCCCAGTTGTCTTGAACGCAGCGTATGTCCCAGGTATTATAAGGACAGACATTTGCCTAGACACTAGAGCAGGGGTGTCAAACTCATTGTCTGTGGTATTTTGTTTTTTTCCTTTCAATTAAGACCTAGACAACCAGGTGAGGGAAGTTCTTTACTAAGACCTACCAGGTGAGGGAAGTTCTTTACTAAGACCTAGACAACCAGGTGAGGGGCATTCCTTACTGAGAACCAGACAACCAGGTGAGGGAAGTTCTTTACTAAGACCCAGACAACCAGGTGAGGGGAGTTCTTTACTAAGACCTACCAGGTGAGCGGAGTTCTTTACTAAGACCTAGACAACCAGGTGAGGGGAGTTCTTTACTAAGACCTACCAGGTGAGGGGAGTTCCTTACTAAGATCTAGACAACCAGGTGATGGGAGTTCCTTACTAAGACCTACCAGGTGAGGGGAGTTCTTTACTAAGACCTACCAGGTGAGGGGAGTTCTTTACTAAGACCTACCAGGTGAGGGGAGTTCTTTACTAAGACCTACCAGGTGAGGGGAGTTCTTTACTAAGACCTACCAGGTGAGGGGAGTTCTTTACTAAGACCTAGACAACCAGGTGAGGAGAGTTCTTTACTAAGACCTACCATGTGAGGGGAGTACTAAGACCTACCAGGTGAGGGGAGTTCTTTACTAAGACCTACCAGGTGAGGGGAGTTCTTTACTAAGACCTAGACAACCAGGTGAGGAGAGTTCTTTACTAAGACCTACCATGTGAGGGGAGTACTAAGACCTACCAGGTGAGGGGAGTTCTTTACTAAGACCTACCAGGTGAGGGGAGTTCTTTACTAAGACCTAGACAACCAGGTGAGGAGAGTTATTTACTAAGACCTACCATGTGAGGGGAGTTCCTTACTAAGACCTAGACAACCAGGTGAGGGGAGTTCTTTACTAAGACCTACCAGGTGAGGGGAGTTCTTTACTAAGACCTACCAGGTGAGGGGAGTTCTTTACTAAGACCTACCAGGTGAGGGGAGTTCTTTACTAAGACCTACCAGGTGAGGGGAGTTCCTTACTAAGACCTACCAGGTGAGGGGAGTTCCTTACTAAGACCTACCAGGTGAGGGGAGTTCTTTACTAATTAGAGACCTTAATTCATCGAGTACAAGCCCCCCAGGACCGACTTTGTGAAACCCTGCGCTAGAGTCCAATGTCACCTCTATTAGCAATGACTAACCAGCTGACGCTTTGTCCTACTTCTGAGTGAGAATGAGTCATCTGTGCTCCCAAAACAGACCACTAGATGGCAGTAAAAGTCCCTAAATTCATACCTTGCTTTATTGTTTGCATAAGGTACTAAGGGGTAACTGCCCCACCCCCCCCTGTAATTCCACAAGATGTCACCAAATTATTTCCACAACACTTCCCTTGCTGCCACTGCTCTTGCTCAACAAAAATGTCCTTTATGACATCACAACTTTTGGAGATATTTCAACACAACTAATTTGTGGTAAATTGATCAAGTTGTAGATATATGCCAATGAAGTTAGATCTATAATTGTTTAAAAAAAATATACAAGTAGGAAAGCCTTAAGCTAAATAATACCCTTGTTTAGAGAGAACAATGTCTATAATTTTTTTGTAAACTAGTAATATGTTGAATGAGTGTGTTGGGCAGTCCCCCCTCCCCCCGAACTGGGTTTATTTTTAGGTTTATGATTATGAATGTGTTTTTACCTGTCATTTTAGACAATGACTATCCCAGTTAGCACTAGTTTATGCGAACTTGCTATCTAGCAACTTCACTAGCAGTAAATGCTAGCCAGCGATCTAGTTAGCATAAGCTGTTAGGGGTGCTAGCTTGCAACCTTACTACCAGATCGTCTAAGGTAAAATACATCAAAAAGAAAATGTAACTTAATTGCAGTTGTAAATGTATCCACCAGTGACTGATAACTTTACAGTTAATGTTACTTTATAGCATTTTAGCTATTTTACACAGCATTTTATGTCATATAGCTAGATAGCTAGCTACGTAAAAAAAAAAAGCTTTTCAATTGGCATCTCTCCCCCTGTTTTCAGTCACAGGTGGGGACTGGATTAGGTGTGAGCAGTGCAGGAGGCGGGCTCATGAATTGTGCTCCAATTTTACTGGGGATAGCTTAATTTGTGACCTATGTACAAATTAGAATCGTGCAATAGCAGAGCATAAGAGAGTTTCCACATCAATGTTACGCTGAATAAATTAGTTAAGTTATTGTTATTTGATGTTATATTCCAATGTTATTTAATGTTCTTAGTTATAATCCATTTCACTATTATATTCTAAGTAATATTTTTTGTTTATTATTAAAAACAACTATTGAATATCTTTTGCTCCTGAGTGTAATTTTAAAGACTGCTGGGATTACCCTGGTACTTAAAAAAAAATGGCACCTTTTCTAAAAAATAATATTTCATTAAATAACAAAAAAATTGATTTCCCTTTAGTTTATTTGCCTAAGCATGACCTTTATCCACTACCATTTTTTTCCCCAAACGTTGCTTTTTTTGTGTCAGCAATTAGACATTGTTCTTAAGGGGGCTAGTTACCTCCTACTACCCTATCACTTTCACTAGTCCAGCCTCCAGTTAGATAGGCCTATGATAGGAATGGCTGCAAAGATTGGGTGGATAAGTTAACATTTGAATAGGTTTATTAGAGTGTATTTTTACATATGATTGAAAATATGTTAGTTAATGTTTCTCTATGGTTCCATTTAATTAGTATTTTGTAAAATCAAAGGCCCAGTGTACAGCAGCCTACAACTGATTTACAACAGTACAATCCATTAGGTCTGTGTTAAAAGAGCTGACTATTGGAAAACCAGCTTTCCTTCCGCTGCCCTTGATGTTGAACATTACCCCTCCCCCATTATCTGGGGCAAAAGTGAAAGCAACATACATGGCAATTTCAATTACAAGCCAAGTTATACACGCTGCCATGCACTCTATCAAACCATATCAGACCGTTACGGGCCATATAAGGCGGCGTTTAGACAGGCAGCCCAATTCTGATATTTTTTTTATCTAATTGGCATTTTGACTAATCAGATCAGCTCTTGAAAAGACCTGATGTGAAAAGATCTGGTGTGCTTGGTAAAAATACAATTTTGTGGAAAAATATCAGAATTGGGCTGCTTGTGTAAACGCTTTTTGTTGGCTTTGTAGTGTTTCCTCTTCTACAAAGGAGCAAGCCCCAGTCTTGTATAATCAGTGGACGTTTATATTGCTTCAAATATAGGGAGTCTACTGATGATGCGCATAATGCAGTGATTCTGCTTCCTGATATTTTTTAACGTCAGCTCATGGAGATAGGCCCAGTACAAAGGGAAAAAAGCTGATATATTTTAAGGTTGCATTGGGGCTCCCGAGTGGTGCAGCGGTCTAAGGCACTGCATCTCAGTGCGAGAGTGGTCACTACAGTCCCATGTTCGATTCCAGGCTGTATCACATCCGTCCTTGCCCAGCGTCGTCCGGGGTAGGCCGTCATTGTAAATATGAATTTGTTCTTAACTGATTTGCCTGGTTAAGTACATGTTATTGTCGTCAATTATCTATCTGTTCCGCAAAAATAGTAAGGTGAAGTTAGCGCACATAACCAAACACTAGTGACTACCCTAAAAATATTTGCAAATGAAAGTCCTTGTCTGAGAAAAAAACTATGAACTCGGGAGCCCCAAAACAATAACTTTTAAATTATGATAAACCTGGCCATGAACATTTTTGGGTATGGAGTAAGAATATTTTACATTTATATGATCTGGACTCCTATAAAAATCGAGATATTGATATTTTGGCCTGTTTATTTGCATTGATTTAATGTTCGGCATTTATTGTGAAAGGAACTCCGGCCCCACTGCTGTGCGCCTGTTGTTGCTGAGTTGCCGCTGCATACATGTCCAATTAGTTTCGTTGAGCTAGCTATTCAGGGACATCTCTGGCGGCGGACTGCTGTTACCGTGCCAGACAAGGATCGGAGCTTAGTGCAGTAAGTGTCTGGATACCTTTATAACACATGTTGGATTTGATACCACTTTTTTTGAGGGAGGGGTTGTGGCAGGCAGTTAACTAGGGCTTTAGTTGAAACAGGGACGCACAGCTGGCCTGAAACAGATGCTTGGGATAATAGGCTATTAGCGGAGATATTATATTTCTGTGGGCGTTTTACATGTTTGCAACATGTTGGACTTTGACTTGGTATCATTTTTTAAACTGCACTGTTGATTATGGGCTTGTAAGTAAGCATTTCACTGTGAGGTCTACTACACCTGTTGTATTCGGCGCATGTGACAAATAAAATTTGATTTGATTTATCCAGATCGAACAGTATACATGCAGCGATTTTCTCCAGATCAAGCTGGTCTGCATCACGTTGATCCATTTATCTGATCAAACCAATAGTAGGATTGTGCGTCAGGATCCATTTGCACGTTCGGTTCATTTGACGAAATGATGAGAAATATTGTTGGCTATATTTCACTGACCCTCTCTCAAACCAGAGCTGGCCGGTTTTAGCACAATGTTATGCAGTTGTGTGATTAAGCTATGCTATGGGAACTCCCATTGTAGCCTAAGAAATACGTTACAATGTAGCCTATATAGCTTAATATGTAGCCATTGAGGCCAGTGATTGGTTAAACGTGGGGCTGGAACAGAGGTCTTTAGCCCAAATGCCACCTAACCTAACGTAGCAGGCGTAAGACAAACCGCCCATTGTCAAAGTTCAATTTTAGAATGAGATAACAAGTATAATCAAATCAATGCTTCCTTTGTATTAGGGCTTCAGCCTATTGTTGTATTGGATTTGACACACAGGCAGTCTGACTGACTGACATTTTGTCAGAGGAAGACAGATTTATAACTACTGTTATATATTTGCTACAGACTGATTGTTGTGTGTGTGTGTGTGTGAGAGAGAGACCGCGATAAGGAGGCACCCATCAGTCGTGCTTATGCATTGAGTTATTATGGCCTGTATTCATCTCATGAGAACCCCGTGAACCTTAATTCAATTTAAAGATACAGTAGCGCCTCTCATAGACATTCTACAGCCGCCAGCCGGAGTCTAGGGAATACCTGTGTTTTATCGTTACTCCTGCAGCCATCTTTGGTGCAATTTCATCATCCAGTAGTAGACCCGTGCACGAGCTACACAAATACCTTTACAGTTTCTCACATAACGGGTTACAGACAGAGACATGCGTTTCAAAATGTCCCCTGTTACATCTGCAGCAAGCTGGAACTGGATGGATATAACACTGGTTACATTGTAACAATGGGTTAATAGAATCCAGTTCAGGCTGGGTTACATTGTAACAATGGGTTAATAGAATCTAGTTCAGACTGGGTTACATTGTAACAACGGGTTAATAGAATCTAGTTCAGACTGGGTTACATTGTAACAACGGGTTCATAGAATCCAGTTCAGACTGGGTTACATTGTAACAACGGGTTAATAGAATCCAGTTCAGACTGGGTTACATTGTAACAACGGGTTAATAGAATCCAGTTCAGACTGGGTTACATTGTAACAACGGGTTAATAGAATCTAGTTCAGACTGGGTTACATTGTAACAACGGGTTAATATAATCTAGTTCAGACTGGGTTACATTGTAACAACGGGTTAATAGAATCCAGTTCAGACTGGGTTACATTGTAACAACGGGTTAATAGAATCCAGTTCAGACTGGGTTACATTGTAACAACTGGTTAATAGAATCCAGTTCAGACTGGGTTACATTGTAACAACGGGTTAATAGAATCTAGTTCAGACTGGGTTACATTGTAACAACGGGTTAATGGAATCCAGTTCAGACTGGGTTACATTGTAACAACGCGTTAATAGAATCCAGTTCAGACTGGGTTACATTGTAACAACGGGTTAATAGAATCCAGTTCAGACTGGGTTACATTGTAACAACGGGTTAATAGAATCCAGTTCAGACTGGGTTACATTGTAACAACGGGTTAATGGAATCCAGTTCAGACTGGGTTACATTGTAACAACGGGTTAATGGAATCCAGTTCAGACTGGGTTACATTGTAACAACGGGTTAATAGAATCCAGTTCAGACTGGGTTACATTGTAACAACGGGTTAATAGAATCCAGTTCAGACTGGGTTACATTGTAACAACGGGTTAATAGAATCCAGTTCAGACTGGGTTACATTGTAACAACGGGTTAATAGAGTCCAGTTCAGACTGGGTTACATTGTAACAACGGGTTAATAGAATCCAGTTCAGACTGGGTTACATTGTAACAACGGGTTAATAGAATCCAGTTCAGACTGGGTTACATTGTAACAACGGGTTAATAGAATCCAGTTCAGACTGGGTTACATTGTAACAACGGGTTAATAGAATCCAGTTCAGACTGGGTTACATTGTAACAACGCGTTAATAGAATCCAGTTCAGACTGGGTTACATTGTAACAACGGGTTAATAGAATCCAGTTCAGACTGGGTTACATTGTAACAACGGGTTAATGGAATCCATTTCAGACTGGGTTCTATTGTATCTCGGGAATGTCCTGATTATTTTTCCTCTCTGTGATTAAAAAAAACAACATAAAATCCATTTGATAGGAAAATAAACATGCAGTAGTATGGTTTAGTGCAGAAGTTCTCAAATTAAAGGGATTTTCTCCAGAACGTTTCTCTGTTCTTTCAGACTAAACGTAGGCCTATGGGCTTACTGCTAGACAAGGTGTTGCTCAGTCTATGAGAGATTATTTTTGCTGTGTACAGCGTAAAACACCAAATAATGCATGCAGAGCAGAATTACGCCGATACCCACTAATGATCAAAATCCAGAAAAGAGACGTTAAATTCTACAACCACCTAAAAGGAAGCGATTCCCAAACCTTCCATAACAAAGCCATTACCTACAGAGAGATGAACCTGGAGAAGAGTCCCCTAAGCAAGCTGGTCCTGGGGCTCTGTTCACAAACACAAACACACCCCACAGAGCCCCAGGACAGCAACACAATTAGACCCAACCAAATCATGAGGAAACAAAAAGATAATTTCTTGACACATTGGAAAGAATTTACAAAAACAGAGCAAACTAGAATGCTATTTGGCCCTAAACAGAGAGTACACAGTGACAGAATACCTGACCACTGTGACTGGCCCAAACTTAAGGAAATCTTTGACTATGTACAGACTCAGTAAGCATAGCCTTGCTATTGAGAAAGGCCGCCGTAGGCTACCTGCCACCTCTACACTCTAACCACTAGGCTACCTGCCGCCCCCACACTCTAACCACTAGGCTACCTGCCGCCCCCACACTCTAACCACTAGGCTACCTGCCACCCCTACACTCTAACCACTAGGCTACCTGCCGCCCCCACACTCTAACCACTAGGCTACCTGCCACCCCTACACTCTAACCACTAGGCTACCTGCCGCCCCTACACTCTAACTACTAGGCTACCTGCCACCCCTACACTCTAACTACTAGGCTACCTGCCACCCCTACACTCTAACCACTAGGCTACCTGCCTCCCCTACACTCTAACCACTAGGCTACCTGCCGCTCAAATATCTATTGGGTGAAATACCACAGTGTGTCATCACAGCAGCAAGATTTGTGACCTGTTGCTACAAGAAAAGGGCAACCAGTGAAGAACAAACACCATTGTAAATTCAACCTATATTTATGCTTATTTATTTTCCCTTTTGCACATCGTTACAACACTGTATATAGACATAATATGACATTTGAAATGTCTTTATTCTTTTGGAACTTTTGTGAGTGTAATGTTTACTGTTAATTATTGTATTGTTTATTTCACCTTTGTTTGTTATTTCACTTGCTTTGGCAATGTAAGCATATGTTTCCCACGCCAATATCGCCCTTAAATTGAATTGAGAGGGAGAGAAAGGGGTAGGAGGGCGTGGTTTGGGGCTTTTGAAGAGGTCTGTGGTTGAGGGGGTTGTGAGGTTCAGGATCATTTAGTGCTTCAAAACCCCTGTGTCAGGTCAGCCAGTTCATCTCCATAGCAACATTATACTGAATCAGCTATCCTGCTAAGCTAATACTGAGAAGAATTTCTCACAGTGTGTTCTAAATTACTCATTCTTCTCAAGGGACAGCAGTTGTGAAATTATTTTGTGGTAATAGAAGATAAGTTACCTAGAAAGGAGTGGTTTCTGGCTGATGTGTGTAATATAGGCCTACAGAATGTGTAATCAACTCAACAAAATGTGTGTGTGTGTGTGTGTGTGCGTGCGTGTGTCTGTGTGTCTGTCTGTCTGTCTGTGTGTCTGTCTGTGTGTCTGTCTGTCTGTCTGTCTGTCTGTGTGTGGAGTGGGATTTGGGAACTAATGTCTACTCTAGTTTCAGAATGAAATAGAATTAGTGGAAGGCTGTTTCAGGGTCCGTTTTGTCCTAGGAAATACAATAGTCAAGGCCTCTTGTTTTGCTTTTGGTGATTTGTGTTGCGTTTGTCTCCTTGTCTCTGACTCTGGGACTGGGGAAGTCTGGGACTGGGGAAGTCTGGGACTGGGGAAGTCTGGGACTGGGGAAGTCTAGGACTGGGGAAGTCTGGGACTGGGGTGGTCTGGGACTGGGGAGGTCTGGGACTGGGGAAGTCTGGGACTGGGGAAGTCTAGGACTGGGGAAGTCTGGGACTGGGGTGGTCTGGGACTGGGGAGGTCTGGGACTGCGGAAGTCTGGGACTGGGGAAGTCTAGGACTGGGGAAGTCTGGGACTGGGGACACAGATGACTTAATGCTGTTTAGAACTGTTCCTGTGAGTGCCACACTTTGTGGAAACTAATCTTGTGGAAAGAAACTTATCACAGGGACACCTTATTACAGTTTTTCCAAAGCATTTATTCAGAAGGTTCTTATGAATTTCGCCTCCTCTGACAGTAGCTAGGCTAATTTATGAATTTTGGTCGAGCGCCGGTAGATAAATCACCTGGGACAATATAACTGATGTATGTTGTGAATGTTTATAGGGTAGATATACAAGGACAAAATAATTAATCTTTGTTATGAATGTTGTGATCTTTCAGATAACCATGACGACAGAAATCTCCACCTCCATAAACATCAAGGAGCCTCGATGGGACCAAGGGACGTTTATGGGCCGGGCCAAACACTTCTTCACCGTTACCGACCCCCGCAACGTCCTGCTTACCAACGAACAACTAGAGAATGCACACAAAGTCATCAGTGACTACCGGTAGTGTATTCTGAGCATGGTTCTCCCTAGTTCTGGTTCCTCCAGGTTCTCCTTAGTTCTCCTTGGTTCTGGTTCCTCCAGGTTCTCTCTAGTTCTCCTTGGTTCTGGTTCCTCCAGGTTCTCCTTAGTTCACCTTGGTTCTGGTTCCTCCAGGTTCTCCTTAGTTCTCCATAGTTCTGGTTCCTCCAGGTTCTCCCTAGTTCTGGTTCCTCCAGGTTCTCCTTAGTTCTCCTTGGTTCTGGTTCCTCCAGGTTCTCCTTAGTTCTCCTTGGTTCTGGTTCCTCCAGGTTCTCCCTAGTTCTGGTTCCTCCAGGTTCTCCTTAGTTCACCTTGGTTCTGGTTCCTCCAGGTTCTCCTTAGTTCTCCTTGGTTCTGGTTCCTCCAGGTTCTCCTTAGTTCTCCTTGGTTCTGGTTCCTCCAGGTTCTCCTTAGTTCTCCTTGGTTCTGGTTCCTCCAGGTTCTCCCTAGTTCTGGTTCCTCCAGGTTCTCTCTAGTTTTCCTTGGTTCTAGTTCCTCCAGGTTCTCCTTAAGTTCTCCTTGGTTCTGGTTCCTCCAGGTTCTCCCTAGTTCTGGTTCCTCCAGGTTCTCTCTAGTTTTCCTTGGTTCTAGTTCCTCCAGGTTCTCCTTAGTTCTCCTTGGTTCTGGTTCCTCCAGGTTCTCCCTAGTTCTGGTTCCTCCAGGTTCTCTCTAGTTTCCCTTGGTTCTGGTTCCTCCAGGTTCTCCTTAGTTCTCCTTGGTTCTGGTTCCTCCAGGTTCTCCTTAGTTCTCCTTGGTTCTAGTTCCTCCAGGTTCTCCTTAGTTCTCCTTGGTTCTGGTTCCTCCAGGTTCTCCTTAGTTCTCCTTGGTTCTGGTTCCTCCAGGTTCTCCTTAGTTCTCCTTGGTTCTGGTTCCTCCAGGTTCTCCCTAGTTCTGGTTCCTCCAGGTTCTCTCTAGTTTTCCTTGGTTCTAGTTCCTCCAGGTTCTCCTTAGTTCTCCTTGGTTCTGGTTCCTCCAGGTTCTCCTTAGTTGTCCTTGGTTCTGGTTCCTCCAGGTTCTCCCTAGTTCTGGTTCCTCCAGGTTCTCTCTAGTTTTCCTTGGTTCTGGTTCCTCCAGGTTCTCCTTAGTTCTCCTTGGTTCTGGTTCCTCCAGGTTCTCCTTAGTTCTCCTCGGTTCTGGTTCCTCCTGGTTCTCTCTAGTTCTCCTTGGTTCTGCTGTATGGAAACAACCCATAACTGAGCTGAGAGCTCCTGATAGAATTGACCCCAGGCTTATTGGCGTAGATCTAGGACCAGTTTTCCCTTAATTAACTATTGATTAACCAGAAAGGCAACACATGGTTGCGTTCTATGATGCAACATTGAATACAATGGGCCGTGTTTATCGAATGCAGGTTGTGTGCATCTAACAGAGCGTTGTTTAAACTTGTATTGCTTCTAAGTAAACAGGCTCAGCTAATCACTTGTCCCCCCCCCCCCCCTCTCTCCCCCAGGCAAGGGGTTATGTCCCCCGGGCTGACAGAGGACGAGCTATGGAGAGCCAAGTACATCTTTGACTCAGCCTTCCACCCAGACACCGGAGAGAAGATGATCCTGATTGGCCGCATGTCGGCTCAGGTCCCCATGAACATGACCATCACTGGCTGTATGATGACCTTCTACAAGTGAGCAGCAGTGTTCTGTTAGTCAGTGTTTTTGAGAGGAGTGTAATTGAGAAGATGGGTAGATCAGTGGCTGTGTGGTGTGCTGTCACTGTTATGTCTGCTATTACCTGATGGCTTCCCATCTCTCTCTGATATCTCTATACTCCCTTGTTTTGTACACAAAGAAATCCGCGTTTGTCAGGGTTAGGTGCTTTATCTCTTGTCAATATATTTTTTCCTTATCATCCCGTCTCAGTCTAATTTAAGTCTCTCTCTCTCTCTCTCTCTCTCTCTCTCTCTCTCTCTCTCTCTCTCTCTCTCTCTCTCTCTCTCTCTCTCTCTCTCTCTGTCTCTCTCTCTCTCTCCTCAGGACAACTCCAGCTGTAGTCTAATTGAAGTGTTCTCTCTCTCTCTCTCTCTCTCTCTCTCTCTCTCTCTCTCTCTCTCTCTCTCTCTCTCTCTCTCTCTCTCTCTGTCTCTGTCTCTGTCTCTGTCTCTCTCCCTCTCCCTCTCCCTCTCCCTCTCTCTCTCTCTCTCTCTCTCTCTCTCTCTCTCTCTCTCTCTCTCTCTCTCTCTCTCTCTCTCTCTCTCTCTCTCTCTCTCTCTCTCTCTCTCTCTCTCTCTCTCTCTCTCTCTCTCTCTCTCTCTCTCTGTCTCTCTCTCTCTCTCTCTCTCTCTCTCTCTCTCCCTCTCTCTCTCTTTCCTCAGGACAACTCCAGCTGTAGTCTTATGGCAGTGGATCAATCAGTCCTTCAATGCAATAGTCAACTACACCAATAGGAGTGGAGATGCTCCTCTCTCAGTTAAGTAAGTTGGTGTTATAGTTTCTATATCAGGCCTATTCTACTATATTCTTACAGCGGCCAGATGTAAAAAAAGAAAGAAAAAAAGAAAGAAAGTTGATTGCAGGGGGCCCGGACATTTTCTATGTGTGATTATTCTTCAGAAGAACTGTATAAAAAATCAATGAACACACACCAATAAAGAACTTTTCTTAAAATTAAATGTTGCTAAAAGTAATTAGGAAAGAAGCGGAGGACGTTCAACCAACATGAGCCGAGGTGTAACCAAAACATTTGATAACCATTGATAGCCAAGTATTTAAGTAATTTTAAAATCATCTGAAAACTAAGCATCTCAATAAATAATACACAGGTATGTCAAATCACGAAATGCCAAATTCCAGTCTAAAAGAAGTATGCTTTGAATTAATTTCCCTCAGTCGGCCTGTAGTTTTAGTTGATGTTGGCCTGTAGTTTAGTTGATGTTGGCCTGTAGTTTTTAGTTGATGTTGGCCTGTAGTTTTAGTTGATGTTGGCCTGTAGTTTAGTTAATGTTGGCCTGTAGTTTTAGTTGATGTTGGCCTGTAGCTTTAGTTGATGTTGGCCTGTAGTTTTAGTTGATGTTGGCCTGTAGTTTTAGTTGATGTTGGCCTGTAGTTTTAGTTGATGTTGGCCTGTAGTTTAGTTGATGTTGGCCTGTAGTTTTAGTTGATGTTGGCCTGTAGTTTAGTTGATGTTGGCCTGTAGTTTTAGTTGATGTTGGCCTGTAGTTTAGTTAATGTTGGCCTGTAGTTTTAGTTGATGTTGGCCTGTAGTTTAGTTAATGTTGGCCTGTAGTTTTAGTTGATGTTGGCCTGTAGTTTTTAGGTAATGTTGGCCTGTAGTTTTAGTTGATGTTGGCCTGTAGTTTAGTTGATGTTGGCCTGTAGTTTTAGTTGATGTTGGCCTGTAGTTTTTAGTTGATGTTGGCCTGTAGTTTAGTTGATGTTGGCCTGTAGCTTTAGTTGATGTTGGCCTGTAGTTTTAGTTGATGTTGGCCTGTAGTTTTAGTTGATGTTGGCCTGTAGTTTTTGTTGATGTTGGCCTGTAGTTTAGTTAATGTTGGCTTGTAGTTTTAGTTGATGTTGGCCTGTAGTTTAGTTGATGTTGGCCTGTAGTTTAGTTGATGTTGGCTTGTAGTTTTAGTTGATGTTGGCCTGTAGTTTTAGTTGATGTTGGCCTGTAGTTTAGTTAATGTTGGCCTGTAGTTTAGTTAATGTTGGCCTGTAGTTTTAGTTGATGTTGGCCTGTAGTTTAGTTGATGTTGGCCTGTAGTTTTAGTTGATGTTGGCCTGTAGTTTTAGTTGATGTTGGCCTGTAGTTTTAGTTGATGTTGGCCTGTAGTTTTAGTTGATGTTGGCCTGTAGTTTTAGTTGATGTTGGCCTGTAGTTTAGTTGATGTTGGCCTGTAGTTTAGTTGATGTTGGCCTGTAGTTTTAGTTGATGTTGGCCTGTAGTTTTTAGTTGATGTTGGCCTGTAGTTTAGTTGATGTTGGCCTGTAGCTTTAGTTGATGTTGGCCTGTAGTTTTAGTTGATGTTGGCCTGTAGTTTTAGTTGATGTTGGCCTGTAGTTTTAGTTGATGTTGGCCTGTAGTTTAGTTAATGTTGGCTTGTAGTTTTAGTTGATGTTGGCCTGTAGTTTAGTTGATGTTGGCCTGTAGTTTTAGTTGATGTTGGCTTGTAGTTTTAGTTGATGTTGGCCTGTAGTTTTAGTTGATGTTGGCCTGTAGTTTAGTTGATGTTGGCCTGTAGTTTAGTTAATGTTGGCCTGTAGTTTTAGTTGATGTTGGCCTGTAGTTTAGTTGATGTTGGCCTGTAGTTTTAGTTGATGTTGGCCTGTAGTTTTAGTTGATGTTGGCCTGTAGTTTTAGTTGATGTTGGCCTGTAGTTTAGTTGATGTTGGCCTGTAGTTTAGTTGATGTTGGCTTGTAGTTTTAGTTGATGTTGGCCTGTAGTTTTAGTTGATGTTGGCCTGTAGTTTTAGTTGATGTTGGCCTGTAGTTTTAGTTGATGTTGGCCTGTAGTTTTAGTTGATGTTGGCCTGTAGTTTTAGTTGATGTTGGCTTGTAGTTATAGTTAATATTGGCCAGTAGTTTCTTGTTTGGTGTGTTTCTTGTACCTATTAAACCCCTTTAATGTTTTGTGGTTAGGATAATATGTGAATGAGTATGAATATGTGAATTTATGAATGCATCTCTCGTTTGCAGTCAGCTTGGCACAGCCTATGTATCTGCTACCACAGGGGCAGTAGCCACGGCTCTAGGACTAAATGCACTAACAAAGGTATTAACCCACTGAAACACTGTTCTCAGTCATTCATTTACCATCAACCACATCGCATCGGAGTGTTATCAAACGTAGCTACTCACAAGTCATATCATGAGTGGTTATCATGTCCAAAATAGTTATCATGAATAGAAGTGCATAGTAACCATGAATAGAAGTGCATAGTAACCATGAATAGAAGTGCATAGTAACCATGAATAGAAATGAATAGTAACCATGAATAGAAGTGCATAGTAACCATGAATAGAAGTGCATAGTAACCATGAATAGAAGTGCATAGTAACCATGAATAGAAGTGCATAGTAACCATGAATAGAAGTGCATAGTAACCATGAATAGAAGTGCATAGTAACCATGAATAGAAGTGCATAGTAACCATGAATAGAAGTGCATAGTAACCATGAATAGAAGTGCATAGTAACCATGAATAGAAGTGCATAGTAACCATGAATAGAAGTGCATAGTAACCATGAATAGAAGTGCATAGTAACCATGAATAGAATTAGTCTACATATGTTGCCTGCTGCCTGCTTTGCTGGTTAGTCAATGTGTTGAAAGAGAGAGAAAATGTTGTATAATTCATACAGTATTCCCGTTGTGGAAACAGATGCCACTCATCATAACCATCATGACATGCACAAAGACCTTTCAGCTTTGGAACAATAAGCCGAATAGTTCTATTGGACTGTACAGATCAATTTCATCCCTGTCTGTCTGTTTTACTCCAACCTTTGTTGTCGTTGTGCAGCACATATCTCCCCTCGTAGGGAGGTTAGTTCCCTTCGCCGCTGTTGCTGCTGCTAACTGCATCAACATCCCTCTCATGAGGCAACGGTAAGACCAACCAGTCTGTATCTCCTCCAGTTTGAAGATATAGTTTTGCAAATATGCACTCAGCATTTTAAATGTTTTTTTATTCTAAGTTCTTTACTAAAATGTAGTGTTAAATGTTAGGTTTTATTTAGGTTTTATTTATTCGCACCAAAGAAAATAAGCAAAAGACAAAACCATGCAGGTATTTAACAAATCAAATCAAAGTTTATTTGTCACGTGCGCCGAGTACAACAGGTGTAGACCTTACAGTGAAATGCTTAATTACAGGCTCTAACCAATAGTGCAAAAAAGGTATTAGGTGAACAATAGGTAAGTAAAGAAATAAAACAACAGTAAAAAGACAGGCTATATACAGTAGCGAGGCTATAAAAATAGCGAGGCTACATACAGACACCGGTTAGTCAGGCTGATTGAGGTAGTATCTACATGTAGATATGGTTAAAGTGATATGGTATTATTATATTATTATATTATATTTGTGGTGTGATTTTCATATCAGTCCTTTGGGGTTTCCAGCCTCACCTGCACACCGCTTTACCTGTTAAATACTCTCTGGTCTGTTATCGGAATGCCGGGTTTCAGTTCCCTGGACAATAAAAGAAGAAGGAAGATAAAGTAAATACAGAGAGTATTTAACAGGTAAAGCGGTGTGCAGGTGAGGCTGGAAACCCCAAAGGACTGATATGGAAATCACACCACAAATATAATAATAATAATAATATAATATAATAATAATAAAAACGTTTGTTCAATCAGCTAAACAAAGCAAATTAATTATAATTGTACATTGTATAATCAGTATAGAAGAAAAAACATGTTTGATTGTGTGTGTGTGTGTGTGTGTGTGTGTGTGTGTGTGTGTGTGTGTGTGTGTGTGTGTGTGTGTGTGTGTGTGTGTGTGTGTGTGTGTGTGTGTGTGCGTGTGTGCGTGCGTGCGTGCGTGCGTGCGTGCGTGCGTGCGTGCGTGCGTGCGTGCGTGCGTGCGTGCGTGCGTGCGTGCGTGCGTGCGTGCGTGCGTGCGTGCGTGAGAGTTAGGCTACATGGAGGGAATTATTGTGTTTGGTTCATCAGGCTGAATCCCAGTCTTTGCATTAAGTTATTGAGGGATGATGAGGTTTTGGCAATGTGAAGATAAGAATCCCAGAGTATGGTACCTCTGTAAATGTTTGAAATATTGATTAGGTGTCTTTACAATGCTCAATTTTACCTTTCTAAACCAATAGGTCACACATAACTTATTGACATTTACGTTATTCTTTCCACAACTTGGACAAGGTCTTTGAAAATAAAATGTCTTTATCATCGATGCCAGTTCCTATAATAGATGTTTACTTTATTTTCCTTCTTCTTTTATTGTCCAGGGAACTGAAACACGGCATTCCGATAACAGACGAGAACGATAACCGGTTAGGAGAGTCAACCACCGCCGCTAAGCAGGCTATCTCCCAGGTGGTGGTGTCTAGAATCCTCATGGCCTCTCCTGGAATGGGTATGTATGACGTAATGGGCTTTAGGACCAATCTGGCAACCCATGCGATCTGTGACTCCAACATGGCAACTCAATACGATACACTGGAAATTATAAAAGCTTGAAATCAACCATGTTATCAGGTAAAATATATTGTTTGTAAACATTTATAAAACATTACAATTTTATTTCACTATTCTGTTTTTCAGCTATCCCTCCGTTTTTAATGAACACCTTGGAAAAGAAAGCCTTCCTAAAGGTATTATTCACATCATTTATCACTTTATTTATTCACGTATGATCACATGTATTGGATATTCACTTATTTTCTCATATCTATGATGGCAGTCAGTCTTACGTTCTCATATCTATGATGGCAGTCAGTCTTACTTTCTCATATATATGATGGCAGTCAGCCTTACTTTCTCATATATATGATGGCAGTCAGTCTTACTTTCTCATATCTATGATGGCAGTCAGTCTTACTTTCTCATATATATGATGGCAGTCAGTCTTACTTTCTCATATCTATGATGGCAGTCAGTCTTACTTTCTCATATATATGATGGCAGTCAGCCTTACTTTCTCATATATATGATGGCAGTCAGTCTTACTTTCTCATATCTATGATGGCAGTCAGTCTTACGTTCTCATATATATGATGGCAGTCAGTCTTACTTTCTCATATATATGATGGCAGTCAGTCTTACGTTCTCATATATATGATGGCAGTCAGTCTTACTTTCTCATATATATGATGGCAGTCAGTCTTACTTTCTCATATCCATGATGGCAGTCAGTCTTACTTTCTCATATATATGATGGCAGTCAGTCTTACGTTCTCATATATATGATGGCAGTCAGTCTTACGTTCTCATATATATGATGGCAGTCAGTCTTACTTTCTCATATATATGATGGCAGTCAGTCTTACGTTCTCATATATATGATGGCAGTCAGCCTTACTTTCTCATATATATGATGGCAGTCAGTCTTACTTTCTCATATATATGATGGCAGTCAGTCTTACTTTCTCATATCCATGATGGCAGTCAGTCTTACTTTCTCATATATATGATGGCAGTCAGTCTTACTTTCTCATATCCATGATGGCAGTCAGTCTTACGTTCTCATATATATGATGGCAGTCAGTCTTACTTTCTCATATCTATGATGGCAGTCAGTCTTACTTTCTCATATCTATGATGGCAGTCAGTCTTACTTTCTCATATATATGATGGCAGTCAGTCTTACTTTCTCATATCTATGATGGCAGTCAGTCTTACTTTCTCATATCTATGATGGCAGTCAGTCTTACGTTCTCATATATATGATGGCAGTCAGTCTTACTTTCTCATATCCATGATGGCAGTCAGTCTTACTTTCTCATATATATGATGGCAGTCAGTCTTACTTTCTCATATCTATGATGGCAGTCAGTCTTACTTTCTCATATCTATGATGGCAGTCAGTCTTACTTTCTCATATCTATGATGGCAGTCAGTCTTACTTTCTCATCTCTATGATGGCAGTCAGTCTTACTTTCTCATATCTATGATGGCAGTCAGTCTTACTTTCTCATATCTATGATGGCAGTCAGTCTTACGTTCTCATATATATGATGGCAGTCAGTCTTACTTTCTCATATCTATGATGGCAGTCAGTCTTACTTTCTCATATCTATGATGGCAGTCAGTCTTACTTTCTCATATCCATGATGGCAGTCAGCCTTACTTTCTCATATCTATGATGGCAGTCAGTCTTACTTTCTCATATATATGATGGCAGTCAGTCTTACTTTCTCATATCTATGATGGCAGTCAGTCTTACTTTCTCATATCTATGATGGCAGTCAGTCTTACTTTCTCATATCTATGATGGCAGTCAGTCTTACTTTCTCATATATATGATGGCAGTCAGTCTTACTTTCTCATATCCATGATGGCAGTCAGTCTTACTTTCTCATATATATGATGGCAGTCAGTCTTACTTTATCATATCTATGATGGCAGTCAGTCTTACTTTCTCATATCTATGATGGCAGTCAGTCTTACTTTCTCATATATATGATGGCAGTCAGCCTTACTTTCTCATATATATGATGGCAGTCAGTCTTACGTTCTCATATCCATGATGGCAGTCAGTCTTACTTTCTCATATCCATGATGGCAGTCAGTCTTACTTTCTCATATATATGATGGCAGTCAGTCTTACTTTCTCATATCTATGATGGCAGTCAGTCTTACTTTCTCATATCTATGATGGCAGTCAGTCTTACTTTCTCTTATATATGATGGCAGTCAGCCTTACTTTCTCATATCTATGATGGCAGTCAGTCTTACTTTCTCATATATATGATGGCAGTCAGTCTTACTTTCTCATATCCATGATGGCAGTCAGTCTTACTTTATCATATCCATGATGGCAGTCAGCCTTACTTTCTCATATATATGATGGCAGTCAGTCTTACTTTCTCATATATATGATGGCAGTCAGTCTTACTTTCTCATATCTATGATGGCAGTCAGTCTTACTTTCTCATATCTATGATGGCAGTCAGTCTTACTTTCTCTTATACAGTGGGGAGAACAAGTATTTGATACACTGCCGATTTTGCAGGTTTTCCTACTTACAAAGCATGTAGAGGTCTGTAATTTTTATCATAGGTACACTTCAACTGTGAGAGATGGAATCTAAAACTAAAATCAGGAAAATCACATTGTATGATTTTTAAGTAATTCATTTGCATTTTATTGCATGACATAAGTATTTGATACATCAGAAAAGCAGAACTTAATATTAGGTACAGAAACCTTTGTTTGCAATTACAGAGATCATACGTTTCCTGTAGTTCTTGACCAGGTTTGCACACACTGCAGCAGGGATTTTGGCCCACTCCTCCATACAGACCTTCTCCAGATCCTTCAGGTTTCGGGGCTGTCGCTGGGCAATACGGACTTTCAGCTCCCTCCAAAGATATTCTTTTGGGTTCAGGTCTGGAGACTGGCTAGGCCACTCCAGGACCTTGAGATGCTTCTTACGGAGCCACTCCTTAGTTGCCCTGGCTGTGTTTTTGGGTCGTTGTCATGCTGGAAGACCCAGCCACGACCCATCTTCAATGCTCTTACTGAGGGAAGGAGGTTGTTGGCCAAGATCTCGCGATACATGGCCCCATCCATCCTCCCCTCAATACGGTGCAGTCGTCCTGTCCCCTTTGCAGAAAAGCATCCCCAAATAATTATGTTTCCACCTCCATGCTTCACGGTTGGGATGGTGTTCTTGGGGTTGTACTCATCCTTCTTCTTCCTCCAAACACGGCGAGTGGAGTTTAGACCAAAAAGCTCTATTTTTGTCTCATCAGACCACATGACCTTCTCCCATTCCTCCTCTGGATCATCCAGATGGTCATTGGCAAACTTCAGACGGGCCTGGACATGCGCTGGCTTGAGCAGGGGGACCTTGCGTGCGCTGCAGGATTTTAATCCATGACGGCGTAGTGTGTTACTAATGGTTTTCTTTGAAATGGTGGTCCCAGCTCTCTTCAGGTCATTGACCAGGTCCTGCCGTGTAGTTCTGGGCTGATCCCTCAACTTCCTCATGATCATTGATGCCCCACGAGGTGAGATCTTGCATGGAGCCCCAGACCGAGGGTGATTGACCGTCATCTTGAACTTCTTCCATTTTCTAATAATTGCGCCAACAGTTGTTGCCTTCTCACCAAGCTGCTTGCCTATTGTCCTGTAGCCCATCCCAGCCTTGTGCAGGTCTACAATTTTATCCCTGATGTCCTTACACAGCTCTCTTGTCTTGGCCATTGTGGAGAGGTTTGAGTCTGTTTGATTGAGTGTGTGGACAGGTGTCTTTTATACAGGTAACGAGTTCAAACAGGTGCAGTTAATACAGGTAATGAGTGGAGAACAGGAGGGCTTCTTAAAGAAAAACGAACAGGTCTGTGAGAGCCGGAATTCTTACTGGTTGGTAGGTGATCAAATACTTATGTCATGCAATAAAATGCAAATTAATTACTTAAAAATCATACAATGTGATTTTCTGGATTTTTGTTTTAGATTCCGTCTCTCACAGTTGAAGTGTACCTATGATAAAAATTACAGACCTCTACATGCTTTGTAAGTAGGAAAACCTGCAAAATTGACAGTGTATCAAATACTTGTTCTCCCCACTGTATATGATGGCAGTCAGTCTTACTTTCTCATATCTATGATGGCAGTCAGTCTTACTTTCTCATATATATGATGGCAGTCAGTCTTACTTTCTCATATCTATGATGGCAGTCAGTCTTACTTTCTCATATCTATGATGGCAGTCAGTCTTACTTTCTCATATATATGATGGCAGTCAGTCTTACTTTCTCATATATATGATGGCAGTCAGTCTTACTTTCTCATATCTATGATGGCAGTCAGTCTTACTTTCTCATATCTATGATGGCAGTCAGCCTTACTTTCTCATATCCATGATGGCAGTCAGTCTTACTTTCTCATATCTATGATGGCAGTCAGTCTTACTTTCTCATATCCATGATGGCAGTCAGTCTTACTTTCTCATATATATGATGGCAGTCAGTCTTACTTTCTCATATCTATGATGGCAGTCAGTCTTACTTTCTCATATCTATGTATGCAGTCAGTCTTACTTTCTCATATATATGATGGCAGTCAGTCTTACTTTCTCATATCTATGATGGCACTAAGCCTTTTGATAAGTGGCTTTACTAGAGAGTGTGTATATATAATGACCTGTCACTGTGTTGTGTTAGCCATCGAGGGACTCCGTAGCAGTCTTCTAGGCACAGTCAGCGGCTAAATCCAAATGGTTTAAAGTCATTTCCTTTGCTATGTGTCCTATTTCCTCATCCTGATTCAAACTAACTGGATAGGTGGAACAAAATGGTGTATACTAAGCAATAACCCACAGCCATATTGCCTATAGCACTCCAGCCCTTTCAGTGGTTAGTGAGTGTGAGGAAATAGGACAGAGCAGAGGAAGCCATTTCAGAGTAGTGGAATGTATCCCT
This sequence comes from Salvelinus alpinus, assembly GCF_045679555.1. Classification (NCBI taxonomy): domain Eukaryota; kingdom Metazoa; phylum Chordata; class Actinopteri; order Salmoniformes; family Salmonidae; genus Salvelinus; species Salvelinus alpinus. Next base: position 98,676,575 of record NC_092089.1, on the reverse strand, counting down.
TCCTTTGTTTGTCTCATTGTTTTCTGGTCTTTTCAGAAGTTCCCGTGGATGAGTGCACCTATTCAAGTGGTCTTGGTGGGATTCTGGTAAGTGGCCAGCAATGGACTGCTGATAAACCACCATTTGGACTGCTGATAAACCACCATTTGGACTGTTGATAAACCAACATTTGGACTGTTGATAAACCACCATTTGGACTGTTGATAAACCACCATTTGGACTGCTGATAAACCACCATTTGGACTGTTGATAAACCACCATTTGGACTGCTGATAAACCACCATTTGGACTGCTGATAAACCAACATTTGGACTGCTGATAAACCACCATTTGGACTGTTGATAAACCACCATTTGGACTGTTGATAAACCACCATTTGGACTGCTGATAAACCACCATTTGGACTGCTGATAAACCAACATTTGGACTGCTGATAAACCACCATTTGGACTGCTGATAAACCACCATTTGGACTGTTGATAAACCACCATTTGGACTGCTGATAAACCAACATTTGGACTGCTGATAAACCACCATTTGGACTGTTGATAAACCACCATTTGGACTGCTGATAAACCAACATTTGGACTGCTGATAAACCAACATTTGGACTGCTGATAAACCAACATTTGGACTGCTGATAAACCACCATTTGGACTGCTGATAAACCACCATTTGGACTGCTGATAAACCACCATTTGGACTGCTGATAAACCACCATTTGGACTGCTGATAAACCACCATTTGGACTCCTGATTTGCAAACCTATTTCAGTATATCAGTCAGAACATAAACGCTGTGAAGGACCCGTGATATATACTGTCAACGCTGTGAAAAACTCGTGACATATGCTGTCAACGCTGTGAAGGACCCGTGACATATACTGTCAACGCTGTGAAACCCCCGTGACATATACTGTCAATGCTGTGAAGGACCCGTGACATATACTGTCAACGCTGTGAAAGACCTGTGCCATATACTGTCAACGCTGTGAAACCCCCGTGACATATACTGTCAACGCTGTGAAGGACCTGTGCCATATACTGTCAACGCTGTGAAGTACCCGTGCCATATACTGTCAACGCTGTGAAACCCCCGTGACATATACTGTCAACGCTGTGAAGGACCCGTGACATATACTGTCAACGCTGTGAAAAACCCGTAACATATACTGTCAACGCTGTGAAAGACCTGTGGCATATACTGTCAACGCTGTGAAAAACCTGTGACATATACTGTCAACGCTGTGAAAAACCCATTACATAATCTGTCAACGCTGTGAAAGACCTGTGACATCTACTGTCAACGCTGTGAAAGACCTGTGCCATATACTGTCAACGCTGTGAAGAACCCGTGACATATACTGTCAACGCTGTGAAGAACCCGTGACATATACTGTCAACGCTGTGAAGAACCCTTGACATATACTGTCAACGCTGTGAAGAACCTGTGCCATATACTGTCAACGCTGTGAAGGACCTGTGCCATATACTGTTAACACTGTGAAGGACCGGTGACATATACTGCCAACGCTGTGAAGGACTTGTGACATACAGTATACTGTCAACGCTGTGAAGGACCCGTGATATATACTGTCAACGCTGTGAAAGACCTGTGACATTTACTGTCAACGCTGTGAAGAACCTGTGACATATACTGTCAACGCTTTGAAGAACCCATGACATATACTGTCAACGCTGTGAAGAACCTGTACCATATACTGTCAACACTGTGAAGAACCTGTGCCATATACTGTCAACGCTGTGAAGGACCCGTGACATATACTGCCAACGCTGTGAAAGACTTGTGACATACAGTATACTGTCAACGCTGTGAAGGACCTGTGACATATACTCTCAACGCTGTGAAAGACCTGTGACATATACTGTCAACGCTGTGAAGGACCCGTGACATACAGTATACTGTCAACGCTGTGAAGGACCCGTGACATACAGTATACTGCCAACGCTGTGAAAGACTTGTGACATACAGTATACTGTCAACGCTGTGAAGGACCTGTGACATATACTGTCAACGCTGTGAAAGACCTGTGACATATACTGTCAACGCTGTGAAGGACCCGTGACATACAGTATACTGTCAACGCTGTGAAGGACATGTTACATACAGTATACTGTCAACGCTGTGAAGAACCCGTGACATACAGCAGTATACTGTCAATGAATACTATCAAGTAAACATAAGCACAGTGTCATTTAGATATCACAACAGCTGTTTTAAAGCAACATGTTGAACATGTTTTAAACATGTTTTAAAGCAACACGCATTATAGCTATGGTATCTAATCTACAGTCTCTAGATCTCTTTAGTAGAGTAGATGTGATGCTGACCCTTTTGTGTGCTTGTCTTTCAGCCTGGTGTTCGCCACTCCACTGTGCTGTGCACTGTTCCCCCAGAAGAGGTGAGTGAACCATCATTGCTAGCTGTGTTGATCAGTCTCACAGCAATAATATGTGGTCTCTCTCTCTCTCTCTCTCTCTCTCTCTCTCTCTCTCTCTCTCTCTCTCTCTCTCTCTCTCTCTCTCTCTCTCTCTCTCTCTCTCTCTCTCTCTCTCTCTCTCTCTCTCTATCTCTCTCAGCTCTATGTCAGTAAGCCGACTGGAGCCAGAGCTTCAGGAGAAGATCCGTGTGAGCCACCCCGGGGTGGAGAGGGTCTACTTCAACAAAGGACTATGAGTGTCCAGCCCACCGCCAACCCTCCTGCACTGCCATACTACCCTCACACCATCTGTACTGTTGGCAGACACCAACAACCCCCCTGGCACTGCCATACTACCCTCACACCATCTGTACTGGTGGCAGACACCAACAACCCCCCTGGCACTGCCATACTACCCTCACACCATCTGTATTGGTGGCAGACACCGACAACCCCCCTGGCACTGTCATACTACCCTCACACCATCTGTATTGGTGGCAGACACCGCCAACCCTCCTGGCACTGCCATACTACCCTCACACCATCTGTATTGGTGGCAGACACCGCCAACCCTCCTGCACTGCCATACTACCCTCACACCATCTGTATTGGTGGCAGACACCGACAACCCTCTTCCTCATTCTGTGTGCCAAAGTTAAGTTTTGCTTCTCATCCTCAACTGCCCTCCTTTTTCTCCTCCACTCCACAGACAGAATCCCTTGTTTCCCTCCTCCCCTCACCCTCTCTCCGTCACCCTCTCTCCGTCACCCTCTCTCCGTCACCCTCTCTCCGTCACCTCCTCCCCTCACACTCTCTCCGTCACCCTCTCTCGTCACACTCTCTCCGTCACCCTCTCTCCGTCACCCTCTCTCCGTCACACTCTCTCCGTCACCCTCTCTCGTCACACTCTCTCCGTCACCCTCTCTCCGTCACCCTCTCTCCGTCACACTCTCTCCGTCACCCTCTCTCCGTCACACTCTCTCCGTCACACTCTCTCCGTCACACTCTCTCCGTCACCCTCTCTCCGTCACACTCTCTCCGTCACCCTCTCTCCGTCACCTTCTCTCCGTCACCTCCTCCCCTCACCCTCTCTCCGTCACACTCTCTCCGTCACACTCTCTCCGTCACACTCTCTCCGTCACCCTCTCTCCGTCACACTCTCTCCGTCACCCTCTGTCCGTCACCCTCTCTCCATCACCCTCTCTCCGTCACACTCTCTCCGTCACCCTCTCTCCGTCACACTCTCTCCGTCACCCTCTCTCCGTCACCCTCTCTCCGCCACACTCTCTCCGTCACACTCTCTCCGTCACCCTCTCCGTCACACTCTCTCCTCTCTCTTTCTGTCACACTCTCTCCGTCACACTCTCTCCTCTCTCTTTCTGTCACACTCTCTCCGTCACCCTCTCTCCGTCACCCTCTCTCCGTCACACTCTCTCCTCTCTCTTTCTGTCACACTCTCTCCGTCACACTCTCTCCTCTCTCTTTCTGTCACACTCTCTCCGTCACCCTCTCTCCGTCACCCTCTCTCCGTCACACTCTCTCCGTCACCCTCTCTCCGTCACCCTCTCTCTGTCACCCTCTCTCCGTCACCCTCTCTCCGTCACACTCTCTCTGTCACACTCTCTCCGTCACCCTCTCTCTGTCACCCTCTCTCCGTCACCCTCTCTCCGTCACACTCTCTCCTCTCTCTTTCTGTTTGCTTTGTTTGCTGCTATGTGTGATTTATTTTCAATTGCAGAAGAAATTGGTCTGGTTGTTATTCTGGCACTGTGATGATGGTGGTTATAGTTGGGTCTGTGTACAGTGAGAGGAGCTGGTTGTTGTTTTTCTATTCCCATGCAGTTGTTTTAATAGTTGACTTTTCTGTCAATTGTATTTTTTCTGCCAAAACATTTTCATATTCAAAACAGTTGTTTGTGTTCAGTGGAGAACCAGGAAAAATAACAGGGTCTGTGTTCCTGTATTTGTAACAATAGCAGTAATCAGTATTAGTCAGTCTTAATCTAACTATGATGCCTACTCCAAAATTAAGTTCATTTATTTGCCAAATCTCAACAACGGTTTGTGAGACCTCTCAACAATACACAACCTCTTGACGGTAATATATTAGGGTCATTTCAGAGAATAACAATATGGCATACAGTGCATTTTAATGAATTCATATTTGCCAAATGAGTGAACTTTGCCAGGGCTGTGTCCCAAATGGCATCCTATTCCCATAGGGCTCTGGTCAAAAGTAGTGCACTATATAGGGAATAGGGTGCCAACTTGTGTCCCAAATGACATCCTATTCCCATAGGGCTCTGGTCAAAAGTAGTGCACTATGTAGGGAATAGCGTGCCAATTTGGATGGTATCTACATTGGTTCCATGACCAGGGTTTACTCCCCCTAACAGTGTGAGATCTTTTAATGGTCTACAATAACCATCGTTATGTATATTACTGGTGCTTTTGAAGCAATATCTTCATATAATTGATGTTTATTCCAGACTATCTATTCTGGTTCCCAAACCAAGCATGAACAAACCACCCCTCATTGGTGTGATAATACGGCATATGGTTGGTTACAGGTGTTTTTCAGACAGTCAACTAGTCTGTCTGTATCGTCACTTCAGGCACAGGAGGTTGGTGGCTCTTTAATTGGGGAGGGACGGGCTCGTGTTAATGACTGGAGCGGAAATCAGTGGAATGGTATCAAATGCATCAGACACATGGTTTCCATGGTTTCCAGGTGTTTGATTCCGCTCCATTTGCGCCGTTCCGGACGTTATTATGAGCTGTTCTCCCCTCAGCAGCCTCCACTGCTTTCAGGGTGGCATCCGCTGCATCTGTGTTTCAAAACAATGACAAATCTTATGTTCAAAAAAATACATTCTAGTTCGATACAGTATCTGGTGGGGGGGAATCTCCCCCCAAAAGCAGAATCCGCCATGCCGTCTTGCCTTGAAATGAAAGTAGCGATCCATTTCAAGGCGTGGCACAACGTTATGAAACGTTGAGTGTTGTTTCTTGATAAAGAGAAAAGCCTTGCGGTCCCGAATGCCGACCCAGTCATGAGACAACCCACAGACCTTGCTGAACCATGTGCCAAAGAGATGATGGTATGTTTGTTTTATTGTGCTACTCTGCTGCTGTCTCAGGCTAGCTAGACCATCTCTCAGGCTAGACAAAAGCGCAGCATGTCTTGTGCACGTTTGTCAATCCCTAATTTAAAATCTATATGACAAAGAATTCGAGGAATAGTGAATGATTGACCTGCTGAAAGATTGTTATGGTGTTAAACTCGGGACCACAATAACATCAACAAAACCTCCAGATAGTCTACTGGTCCAGTACTGTCAGACGAAAGGAACTCTGGATAATAGCATTATCAGTAACCTTAAACACACACACAAGACAGATTGGTATTTTTTTTAATCCAGTTTATTCCAGAGTTTAAATCTAAGAAGTAAATGGAAGTAATACTTAATAAAAAATAAAAAAAGTGTTTAAAATAATTATTGTGAACATTCCGTTTGGTTGATAATAGTATCCTCCGTTTTCATCGCATTATGTGATTTTTGTAAGGTGTTTTAAATGTTTTAACTATGAAAAATATATCTACCAGTATTGACTTATATGGTTTCTATTTAAGTATTTTCAGAGAGAATCCTGAAAATTACAGATGTTAGGAAGAGGCTTTGAGCGATGGATGTTTCAGTGTACTTCAGTAGTTAAATGTAGCATCGGCAGATCTAATTCAAACTGAGCCAGGGATTCAATCCAAGGCGTGTTATAGAGCAGTGGATTGGACAGACACTGCACCTTTAACAGGCAATTTCTCTGACGTTCAAACGGTAAACGCTGACGGTAAACGCTGTAAATGACGTTAAAGTGGTCTGCTCTAAAACGTGCCTAGGCTTGAATCACAGTCTCAGCATCTATTCATTGTTTGATGTTTTTCATATGTAAAACTGTGAATGCTATATTTGGAATATTGTAATTGATGGTTGATCAGAGATACTACATATTTCTAATTATCAGTATTTCAAACTTAAAGTCCTATAAATGATTTGTGATGAAGCACATTCATTAATCAAATATATTAATGTAACTTTGAAAAGCAACAATTAGTGTGAGATAAGCACAATGGATTCTAATAACGGAATATTTGTCAACCAGCAGACAATGTATTCGTGTCTCTTTAACTTGATGTACCAAACCCCAAGAAATTCCACACAAACCTGCCCGAACAAACCTTAATTACTACAAATTATAAGTATTTACAAAATAAAAGTCTTACGTAAATATCAATCAATGTTTTACAGGCCTACAGCCTATCTGCCAAGTCAATCTGCTGCAATGTCAATCTAGCCAAAGTGATACAAATACACTCAAGAGGAATACGTCATGACAGTTTACAGTAATCTAATTTGAAATGGGTATTTTTAGTAAAGGGTATTCTGGAATATTGATATTTAATAGGTTTTTTTTTGCAGTAAATTTGGGATGTTGTAATGTCTAGACTAACTGGATGAAATAAAAAATAATGAAGTCTCAAAAGGGTTGTACTGTTTTTGTTTTTACTACTAAATGAGGTCACATACACACATTTGAAGATTTTATCTCAGGTGCAATAAAATCCCTCAAAACAAACCTAATTTCTTCGTGGCATGGACTCTACAAGGTGTCGAAAGCAGGGGTGCTGGCCCATGTTGACTCTAATGCTTCCCACAGTTGTGTGAAGTTGGCTGAATGTCCTTTGGGTGGTGGACCATTCTTGATACACACGGGAAACTGTTGAATGTGAAAAACCCAGCAGCGTTGCAGTTCTTGGCACAAACCGGTGCACCTGACACTTACTACCCCGTTTAAAGGCACTTAAATATTTTGTCTTCACCTTATGAATGGCACACATACTCAATCCATGTCTCAAAGCTTACAAATTCTTTACCCTGTCTCCTCCTCTTCATCTACACTGATTTGAAGTGGATTTAACAACTGACATCAATAAGGGATCATACCTTTCACTTGGATTCACCTGGTCAATCATAATGTTTTGTACGCTCAGTGTACATATCAAGTGGGTAAAACCGGATGTAAACATTATTAAAGTGACCAGTGTTCAGTGACTATGTACATAGGGCAGCCGTCTCTAAAGTTCAGGGTACTGGGCGTAGGGCGGCTAGTAGTGACTGTTTAACAGTCTGATTCACTGGAGATAGAAGCTGTTTATCAGCCAATCCCAGCTTTAGTGCACCTGTCCTGTCTCCACCTAGATGGTGGCTGAGGTCCTTGATGATCTTGACCTTCCTGTGACATCGGATGCTGTCAGCGTCCTGGAGCCTTAACCATGTGACCTGACCAGGGGTTATTCAGTCTCCATGTAACAAAATATGAAAAAGTACATAAATATAACATTTTCATCATCTCTCATTCAAACCCAGACAGGCAAAACCACTGGTTGCTTACTGCCATCTACTGGTCAAGGTTAGACACAGCAGATACCTTTTTCCACCATAGTGCACTTTACTGCAATAGGAATGTTTTATCCATTTAAAAAGCTAATCAAGTGGATTTGATGGGTCAGAATGATGCTGTGTGTTTAAATTAACATAAACAGAAGAACAAGGTCAAAGCAGTTTATTCCAAGATAATTATACAGACAACCTATATTGAAACACTAATGCCTTCCACACACAGCCCGCCCTCCTGCATAGCTTCCACACACAACCCCCCCCCTCCTGCATGGCTTCCACACACAGCCCGCCCTCCTGCATAGCTTCCACACACAACCCCCCCCCCTCCTGCATGGCTTCCACACACAACCCCCCCCCCCCCCCCCTGCATGGCTTCCACACACAACCCCCCCCTGGATAGCTTCCACACACAACCCTCCCCCCTCCCCTCCTGCATAGCTTCCACACACAACCCCCCCCCCCCCCTGCATGGCTTCCACACACAACCCCCCCCCCCCCCTGCATGGCTTCCACACACAACCCCCCCCCCCTCCTGCATGGCTTCCACACACAACCCCCCCCTGGATAGCTTCCACACACACAACCCCCCCCCCTCCCCTCCTGCATGGCTTCCACACACAACCCCCCCCTGGATAGCTTCCACACACAACCCCCCCCCTGCATAGCTTCCACACACAACCCCCCCTGGATAGCTTCTACACCCCCCCCCCCTCCTGCATGGCTTCCACACACAACCCCCCCCTCCTGGATAGCTAGATACATGTAGTGACTGACACTATGGTATGCATATAAGAGCACAATGAAACTGGCATCTAATGTGGAGGAACCAGTATGTGTCTACATTGTGTTGCATGACTACATCATGTTGAAAAGCACAGCAACTCAGATGAATGAAACACAGATGACAAGCCACTACTAGTTCAACTAACAAGCAGACCTTCTGGCATGCTCAGTCATGACCGCAATATGAATGAAGAGGACATACAATCTCCTATCCTTCTTGTCCTGCTAGCTTCACATTGGGTGTTTCATAGTGTCTCTAGCAATATAGTCTTGAATGACATTTGGAAATCAACTTAGAACTCTATTTCAGTCATCCTTGTGTGGTGCATCTACCAAAAACCCAGATGTTACTGACCCACGTCTTCCTGGTGCCCCCCCCCCCCCACGTCTTCCTGGTGCCCCCCCGAGACCCAGTTGTTACTGACCCACGTCTTCCTGGTTTTCAAAATGTCCCATCACACACAATCACATATTACTTCTACCATGTAACATCGGTTGTTTCATTCACAGTGAAGATTTGACATTCAATAACGGACTCTTGGCTGTTTTACACAGGTCTGTGTTACTAATTCAATTCCAATTCTTCGAGAAACTCAGTCAATAAATAGAGTGTGGTAAAGCAGACGAGCCAATCAGCTGCAGACTCCTGCTGAGCACGGCGTCACAGCCTTATCTTTGGAATGTGTTGGACTTTGAGTATACAATTGGCACTTGAGTAACGTTTACTGGTACAAATGGTTACACGAGTATTCTGCAGTAAGAGATCCTTAGAGTTTATACAGTACATTCTTAAATGATTACTCACATACTGTATATATATATATCCTAATTCGAGAAAACGATGTTTATGTTGGAAACATATGGATGACAAACATAAACATCCTCAACAACATTCCTTCGTTTTCCAAGGAAAATATATGACAAAGTACAAATAAGTACTGTGATAATTGTTTTTGTCTTTAAATAAGGCTAATATAAATACTCTCGTTACAAAATGGGTGGTTTGAGCCCTGAATTCTGATTGGCTGAAAGCCATGGTATATCAGACCATATACCACGTGTATGACATTTATTTTGACTGTTCTAATTACGTTGGTAACCAGTTTATAATAGCAATAAGGCTCCTCGGGGGTTTGTGCTATATGGCCAATATACCACGGCTAAGGGCTGTGTCCCGGCATCTTGTGCGTAAGAACAGCCCTTAGCCGTGGTATATTGGCCATATACCACACCTCCTCGGGCCTCATTGCTTAATTATACAATCATAATATACAACAGTATATTTAATACACTTCTGCTGCCTCAGAAGGATTTTTGTTTTTTTTGTCACACTAAGTACACTTTAACATGGGGCACCATTTTAGGGTGTCTTTGGATAAATGTCAAAAGATTGTCTCTGCAAACCTTCATATTATAAGCACATAGAAAAAGATTGCAGTGCAGTCTTCCTAATGACACCTGCATCGTCTTTCAGCTGAAGCTCTTAACACCCTGGACAAAGAGTCCGAGCTCCTATAAGACCCCAGTGTAAGACCCCATCCCCTGAGGGTACAAGTGGCCATTGACAAAAGACACAGGCAGCGGTAGAGTGAACATGAAGCCCTCCCAGGCACCCATTGGAGTGCACACTGTCAGTCAGACGGTGTGGGACAACAGAAAGGCTTCTTCAAGTCAAAAGATGTCACCCTGGGGGCACCTGTGTAGATGGATGGGGCAATTAACTTATGTAACCCACTTAGCCTTCGCTACCTTAAGTTAGCTTAGCGTAGCCTAGTCAAGCATAAAATGGCTAAACCAAGCTTAAATTAGCATAGACTAGAGTAGCTTAGCATAACCTAGCCTCAGACAAACTCCTCCTCGCAGAGGGCCTCCCCCACCAGCAATGAGTGTTTGTCGGGTTCGCTGAGGGCCATGCTGTTCAGGGAGTGCTTTGATTGGAGGGAGTTGATGGAGGCGCGGCTGAAGTTTACAACGCGGTCCAATAGGCTCAGCTTGGGGGAGGAACGACGCAGCTCGCCCATGCCGATGTGTACGCTGACGTCTGATAGGCTTGCAGCGTCTCTCTTCTGACTGCCCAGACGAGACTCCAGCAGCTCAGCGCTGGGCTTAGTGTAGCTACAAACACAGAGAGAGAGAGAGAGAGGAGAGTTAGTGTAGCTACAAACACAGAGAGAGAGAGAGGAGAGTTAGTGTAGCTACAAACACAGAGAGAGAGAGAGGAGAGTTAGTGTAGCTACAAACACAGAGAGAGAGAGAGGAGAGTTAGTGTAGCTACAAACACAGAGAGAGAGAGAGGAGAGTTAGTGTAGCTACAAACACAGAGAGAGAGAGAGGAGAGTTAGTGTAGCTACAAACACAGAGAGAGAGAGAGGAGAGTTAGTGTAGCTACAAACACAGAGAGAGAGAGAGGAGAGTTAGTGTAGCTACAAACACAGAGAGAGAGAGAGGAGAGTTAGTGTAGCTACAAACACAGAGAGAGAGAGAGGAGAGTTAGTGTAGCTACAAACACAGAGAGAGAGAGAGGAGAGTTAGTGTAGCTACAAACACAGAGAGAGAGAGAGGAGAGTTAGTGTAGCTACAAACACAGAGAGAGAGAGAGGAGAGTTAGTGTAGCTACAAACACAGAGAGAGAGAGAGGAGAGTTAGTGTAGCTACAAACACAGAGAGAGAGAGAGGAGAGTTAGTGTAGCTACAAACACAGAGAGAGAGAGAGGAGAGTTAGTGTAGCTACAAACACAGAGAGAGAGAGAGGAGAGTTAGTGTAGCTACAAACACAGAGAGAGAGAGAGGAGAGTTAGTGTAGCTACAAACACAGAGAGAGAGAGAGGAGAGTTAGTGTAGCTACAAACACAGAGAGAGAGAGAGGAGAGTTAGTGTAGCTACAAACACAGAGAGAGAGAGAGGAGAGTTAGTGTAGCTACAAACACAGAGAGAGAGAGAGGAGAGTTAGTGTAGCTACAAACACAGAGAGAGAGAGAGGAGAGTTAGTGTAGCTACAAACACAGAGAGAGAGAGAGGAGAGTTAGTGTAGCTACAAACACAGAGAGAGAGAGAGGAGAGTTAGTGTAGCTACAAACACAGAGAGAGAGAGAGGAGAGTTAGTGTAGCTACAAACACAGAGAGAGAGAGAGGAGAGTTAGTGTAGCTACAAACACAGAGAGAGAGAGAGGAGAGTTAGTGTAGCTACAAACACAGAGAGAGAGAGAGGAGAGTTAGTGTAGCTACAAACACAGAGAGAGAGAGAGGAGAGTTAGTGTAGCTACAAACACAGAGAGAGAGAGAGGAGAGTTAGTGTAGCTACAAACACAGAGAGAGAGAGAGAGGAGAGTTAGTGTAGCTACAAACACAGAGAGAGAGAGAGAGGAGAGTTAGTGTAGCTACAAACACAGAGAGAGAGAGAGGAGAGTTAGTGTAGCTACAAACACAGAGAGAGAGAGAGGAGAGTTAGTGTAGCTACAAACACAGAGAGAGAGAGAGGAGAGTTAGTGTAGCTACAAACACAGAGAGAGAGAGGAGAGTTAGTGTAGCTACAAACACAGAGAGAGAGAGAGGAGAGTTAGTGTAGCTACAAACACAGAGAGAGAGAGAGGAGAGTTAGTGTAGCTACAAACACAGAGAGAGAGAGAGGAGAGTTAGTGTAGCTACAAACACAGAGAGAGAGAGGAGAGTTAGTGTAGCTACAAACACAGAGAGAGAGAGGAGAGTTAGTGTAGCTACAAACACAGAGAGAGAGAGGAGAGTTAGTGTAGCTACAAACACAGAGAGAGAGGGGAGAGTTAGTGTAGCTACAAACACAGAGAGAGAGGGGAGAGTTAGTGTAGCTACAAACACAGAGAGAGAGGGGAGAGTTAGTGTAGCTACAAACACAGAGAGAGAGGGGAGAGTTAGTGTAGCTACAAACACAGAGAGAGAGGGGAGAGTTAGTGTAGCTACAAACACAGAGAGAGAGAGGAGAGTTAGTGTAGCTACAAACACAGAGAGAGAGAGGAGAGTTAGTGTAGCTACAAACACAGAGAGAGAGAGGAGAGTTAGTGTAGCTACAAACACAGAGAGAGAGAGGAGAGTTAGTGTAGCTACAAACACAGAGAGAGAGAGGAGAGTTAGTGTAGCTACAAACACAGAGAGAGAGAGGAGAGTTAGTGTAGCTACAAACACAGAGAGAGAGAGGAGAGTTAGTGTAGCTACAAACACAGAGAGAGAGAGGAGAGTTAGTGTAGCTACAAACACAGAGAGAGAGAGGAGAGTTAGTGTAGCTACAAACACAGAGAGAGAGAGGAGAGTTAGTGTAGCTACAAACACAGAGAGAGAGGAGAGTTAGTGTAGCTACAAACACAGAGAGAGAGGAGAGTTAGTGAAACTACAAACACAGAGAGAGAGAGGAGAGTTAGTGTAGCTACAAACACAGAGAGAGAGAGAGGAGAGTTAGTGTAGCTACAAACACAGAGAGAGAGAGAGGAGAGTTAGTGTAGCTACAAACACAGAGAGAGAGAGAGGATAGTTAGTGTAGCTACAAACACAGAGAGAGAGAGGAGAGTTAGTGTAGCTACAAACACAGAGAGAGAGAGGAGAGTTAGTGTAGCTACAAACACAGAGAGAGAGAGGAGAGTTAGTGTAGCTACAAACACAGAGAGAGAGAGGAGAGTTAGTGTAGCTACAAACACAGAGAGAGAGAGGAGAGTTAGTGTAGCTACAAACACAGAGAGAGAGAGGAGAGTTAGTGTAGCTACAAACACAGAGAGAGAGAGGAGAGTTAGTGTAGCTACAAACACACAGAGAGAGAGGAGAGTTAGTGCAGCTACAAACACACAGAGAGAGAGGAGAGTTAGTGTAGCTACAAACACAGAGAGAGAGAGAGGAGAGTTAGTGTAGCTACAAACACAGAGAGAGAGAGAGGAGAGTTAGTGTAGCTACAAACACAGAGAGAGAGAGAGGGAGAGTTAGTGTAGCTACAAACACAGAGAGAGAGAGAGGAGAGTTAGTGTAGCTACAAACACAGAGAGAGAGAGAGGAGAGTTAGTGTAGCTACAAACACAGAGAGAGAGAGAGGAGAGTTAGTGTAGCTACAAACACAGAGAGAGAGAGAGGAGAGTTAGTGTAGCTACAAACACAGAGAGAGAGAGAGGAGAGTTAGTGTAGCTACAAACACAGAGAGAGAGAGAGGAGAGTTAGTGTAGCTACAAACACAGAGAGAGAGAGAGGAGAGTTAGTGTAGCTACAAACACAGAGAGAGAGAGAGGAGAGTTAGTGTAGCTACAAACACAGAGAGAGGAGAGTTAGTGTAGCTACAAACACAGAGAGAGGAGAGTTAGTGTAGCTACAAACACAGAGAGAGGAGAGTTAGTGTAGCTACAAACACAGAGAGAGGAGAGTTAGTGTAGCTACAAACACAGAGAGAGGAGAGTTAGTGTAGCTACAAACACAGAGAGAGGAGAGTTAGTGTAGCTACAAACACAGAGAGAGAGAGAGGAGAGTTAGTGTAGCTACAAACACAGAGAGAGAGAGAGGAGAGTTAGTGTAGCTACAAACACAGAGAGAGAGAGAGGAGAGTTAGTGTAGCTACAAACACAGAGAGAGAGAGAGGAGAGTTAGTGTAGCTACAAACACAGAGAGAGAGAGAGGAGAGTTAGTGTAGCTACAAACACAGAGAGAGAGAGAGGAGAGTTAGTGTAGCTACAAACACAGAGAGAGAGAGAGGAGAGTTAGTGTAGCTACAAACACAGAGAGAGAGAGGAGAGTTAGTGTAGCTACAAACACAGAGAGAGAGAGGAGAGTTAGTGTAGCTACAAACACAGAGAGAGAGAGGAGAGTTAGTGTAGCTACAAACACAGAGAGGAGAGTTAGTGTAGCTACAAACACAGAGAGGAGAGTTAGTGTAGCTACAAACACAGAGAGAGAGAGGAGAGTTAGTGTAGCTACAAACACAGAGAGAGAGAGGAGAGTTAGTGTAGCTACAAACACAGAGAGAGAGGAGAGTTAGTGTAGCTACAAACACAGAGAGAGAGAGGAGAGTTAGTGTAGCTACAAACACAGAGAGAGAGAGGAGAGTTAGTGTAGCTACAAACACAGAGAGAGAGAGGAGAGTTAGTGTAGCTACAAACACAGAGAGAGAGGAGAGTTAGTGTAGCTACAAACACAGAGAGAGAGAGGAGAGTTAGTGTAGCTACAAACACAGAGAGAGAGAGGAGAGTTAGTGTAGCTACAAACACAGAGAGAAAGAGGAGAGTTAGTGTAGCTACAAACACAGAGAGAGAGGAGAGTTAGTGTAGCTACAAACACAGAGAGAGAGAGGAGAGTTAGTGTAGCTACAAACACAGAGAGAGGAGAGTTAGTGTAGCTACAAACACAGAGAGAGAGGAGAGTTAGTGTAGCTACAAACACAGAGAGAGAGAGGAGAGTTAGTGTAGCTACAAACACAGAGAGAGAGAGGAGAGTTAGTGTAGCTACAAACACAGAGAGAGAGAGAGGAGAGTTAGTGTAGCTACAAACACAGAGAGAGAGAGAGGAGAGTTAGTGTAGCTACAAACACAGAGAGAGAGAGAGGAGAGTTAGTGTAGCTACAAACACAGAGAGAGAGAGAGGAGAGTTAGTGTAGCTACAAACACAGAGAGAGAGAGAGGAGAGTTAGTGTAGCTACAAACACAGAGAGAGAGGAGAGTTAGTGTAGCTACAAACACAGAGAGAGAGAGAGGAGAGTTAGTGTAGCTACAAACACAGAGAGAGAGAGAGGAGAGTTAGTGTAGCTACAAACACAGAGAGAGAGAGGAGAGTTAGTGTAGCTACAAACACAGAGAGAGAGAGAGGAGAGTTAGTGTAGCTACAAACACAGAGAGAGAGAGGAGAGAGTTAGTGTAGCTACAAACACAGAGAGAGAGAGAGGAGAGTTAGTGTAGCTACAAACACAGAGAGAGAGAGAGGAGAGTTAGTGTAGCTACAAACACAGAGAGAGAGAGAGGAGAGTTAGTGTAGCTACAAACACAGAGAGAGAGAGAGGAGAGTTAGTGTAGCTACAAACACAGAGAGAGAGAGAGGAGAGTTAGTGTAGCTACAAACACAGAGAGAGAGAGAGGAGAGTTAGTGTAGCTACAAACACAGAGAGAGAGAGAGGAGAGTTAGTGTAGCTACAAACACAGAGAGAGAGAGAGGAGAGTTAGTGTAGCTACAAACACAGAGAGAGAGAGAGGAGAGTTAGTGTAGCTACAAACACAGAGAGAGAGAGAGGAGAGTTAGTGTAGCTACAAACACAGAGAGAGAGAGAGGAGAGTTAGTGTAGCTACAAACACAGAGAGAGAGAGGAGAGTTAGTGTAGCTACAAACACAGAGAGAGAGAGAGGAGAGTTAGTGTAGCTACAAACACAGAGAGAGAGAGGAGAGTTAGATACAGAAACAATAAGACACTACAAGTTGTAGTTCAGTGCTGGATTTAGAGTAACTAAGGTGCCGAGGAGAGCTAACACACAGAAATACCACAGCTTGATGGGAAACTGGCGCCAGGTCTGGTAACTCACCATCTGAGTAGTAGAGAGGACAGCACCACCGAGACAGAGGACAGGGCCATGGCAGCAGAACCCATCCATGGCTGCAGAACCAGACCAACAGGCATGAACACACCAGCAGCGATAGGAATCCCCACCAGGTTATAGACCAGAGCAAACACAAAGTTGATCCTGATTCTCTTGACGGTCTTCTTGGACAGGTCAATACTCCCCACCACATCCAGCAGGTCATTCTGTAGACATGGGAGAGAGAGACATGGGGGAGAGAGACATGGGGGAGAGAGACATGGGGGAGAGAGACATGGGGGGGGGGGGGAAGAGAGAGAGACATGGGGGGGGGGGGAGAGAGAGAGAGACATGGGGGGGGGAGAGAGAGAGAGAGACATGGGGGGGGGAGAGAGAGAGAGAGACATGGGGGGGGGGAGAAAGAGAGAGAGACATGGGGGGGGGAGAGAGAGAGAGACATGGGGGGGGAGAGAGAGAGAGAGACATGGGGGGGAGAGAGAGAGAGAGACATGGGGGGAGAGAGAGAGAGACATGGGGGAGAGAGAGAGAGACATGGGGGAGAGAGAGAGAGACATGGGGGAGAGAGGAAAATGTAGTATTCAAGACAGACTGAGCTTTACCACTACAATAAAATTGCGCAATTCTTCAAAAATGAATTTGAGGCAGACAGATTAACGTGTAGAGACGGACAGACAGATTAACGTGTAGAGAAGGACAGACAGCCAGACAGATTAACGTGTAGAGACGGACAGACAGCCAGACAGATTAACGTGTAGAGACGGACAGACAGCCAGACAGATTAACGTGTAGAGAAGGACAGACAGCCAGACAGATTAACGTGTAGAGAAGGACAGACAGATTAACGTGTAGAGACGATCAGACAGATTAACGTGTAGAGACGAACATGTAGACCTGCATTGCTTGCTGTTTGGGGTTTTAGACTGGGTTTCTGTACAGCACTTTGAGATACCAGCTGATGTAAGAAGGACTTTATAAATACATTTTATTTGAAATAAATTTGATTTGATTAGAGGTCGACCGATTAATTAGGGCCGATTTTAAGTTTTCATAACAATCTGTAATCAGCATTTTTGGCCGATTACATTGCACTCCACAAGGAAACTGCATGTTATGCGAGTGCAGCAAGGAGCCAAGGTAAGGTGCTAGCTAGCATTAAACGTATCTTATAAAAAACAATCAATCTTAACATAATCACTAGTTAACTTCACATGGTTGATATTACTAGTTTAACTAGCGTGTCCTGCGTTGCATATAATCAATGCGGTACCTGTTAATTTATCATCGAATCACAGCCTACTTCGCCAAACGGGTGATTTAACAAAAGCGCATTCGCGAAAAAAGCACTTGTCGTTGCATAAATGTACCTAACCATAAACATCAATGCCTTTCTTAAAATGAATACACAAGTATATATTTTTAAACCTGCATTTTTAGTTAAAAGAAATTCATGTTAGCAGGCAATATTAACTAGGGAAATTGTGTCACTTCTCTTGCGTTCTATGCAAGCAGAGTCGGGGTATATGCAGCAGTTTGGGCCGCCTGGCTCGTTGCGAACTGTGTGAAGACCATTTCTTTCTAACAAAGACCGTAATTAATTTGCCAGAATTTTACATAACATTGAAGGTTGTGCAATATTTAGACTTATGGATGCCATCCGTTAGATAAAATACGGAACGGTTCCTTATTTCACTGAAAGAATAAACATTTTGTTTTCGAAATGATAGTTTCTGGATTTGCCCATATTAATGACCTAAGGCTCGTATTTCTGTGTTTGTTATATTATAATTAAGTATATGATTTGATAGAGCAGCCTGACTGAGCAGTGGTAGGCAGCAGCAGGCTCGTAAGCATTAATTCAAACAGCACTTAACTGCGTTTGCCAGCAGCTCTTAGCAATGCTTGAAGCACAGCGCTGTTTATGACTTCAAGCCTATCAACTCCTGAGATTAGGCTGGCAATAATAAAGTACCTATAAGAACATCCAATAGTCAAAGTTATATGAAATACAAATCGTATAGAGAGAAATAGTTAAAAATTCCTATAATAACTAAAACTTCTTACCAGGGAATATTGAAGACTCATGTTAAAAGGAACCACCAGCTTTCATATGTTCTGAGCAAGGAACTTAAACGTTAGCTTTTTTACATGGCACATATTGCACTTTTACTTTCTTCTCCAACACTGTGTTTACAATATTTAAACCAAATTGAACATGTTACATTATTTATTTGAGACTAAATAGATTTTATTTATGTATTATATTAAGTTAAAATAAAAGTGTTCATTCAGTATTGTTGTAATTGTCATTATTACAAATATAAATAAAATCGGCCGATTAATCGGTATCAGCTTTTTTTGGTCCTCCAATAATTGGTATCGGTGTTGAAAAATCATAAATCGGTCAACCTCTAGTAGGGACGATCAGACAGATTAACGTGTAGAGACGATCAGACAGATTAACGTGTAGAGACGATCAGACAGCCAGACAGATTAACGTGTAGAGACGAACAGACAGATTAACATGTAGAGACGATCAGACAGATTAACGTGTAGAGACGATCAAACAGATTAACGTGTAGAGACGATCAGACAGATTAACGTGTAGAGACGATCAGACAGCCAGACAGATTAACGTGTAGAGACGAATAGACAGATTAACATGTAGAGACGAACAGACAGATTAACATGTAGAGATGATCAGACAGCCAGACAGATTAACGTGTAGAGACGATCAGACAGCCAGACA
This sequence comes from Salvelinus alpinus, assembly GCF_045679555.1. Classification (NCBI taxonomy): domain Eukaryota; kingdom Metazoa; phylum Chordata; class Actinopteri; order Salmoniformes; family Salmonidae; genus Salvelinus; species Salvelinus alpinus. The sequence goes on along the minus strand of NC_092089.1, from coordinate 98,657,627 downwards.
GATTAACGTGTAGAGACGATCAGACAGCCAGACAGATTAACGTGTAGAGACGATCAGACAGCCAGACAGATTAACACGTAGAGACGAACAGACAGATTAACGTGTAGAGACGATCAGACAGATTAACGTGTAGAGACGATCAGACAGATTAACGTGTAGAGACGATCAGACAGATTAACGTGTAGAGACGATCAGACAGATTAACGTGTAGAGACGATCAGACAGCCAGACAGATTAACGTGTAGAGACGATCAGACAGCCAGACAGATTAACGTGTAGAGACGATCAGACAGCCAGACAGATTAGACAGCCAGACAGATTAACGTGTAGAGACGATCAGACAGCCAGACAGATTAACATGTAGAGACGATCAGACAGATTAACGTGTAGAGACGATCAGACAGCCAGACAGATTAACGTGTAGAGACGATCAGACAGATTAACATGTAGAGACGATCAGACAGATTAACGTGTAGAGACGATCAGACAGATTAACGTGTAGAGACGATCAGACAGATTAACGTGTAGAGACGATCAGACAGATTAACGTGTAGAGACGATCAGACAGATTAACGTGTAGAGACGAACAGACAGATTAACGTGTAGAGACGATCAGACAGATTAACATGTAGAGACGATCAGACAGATTAACGTGTAGAGACGATCAGACAGATTAACGTGTAGAGACGATCAGACAGATTAACGTGTAGAGACGATCAGACAGATTAACGTGTAGAGACGATCAGACAGATTAACGTGTAGAGACGATCAGACAGATTAACGTGTAGAGACGATCAGACAGATTAACGTGTAGAGACGATCAGACAGATTAACGTGTAGAGACGATCAGACAGATTAACGTGTAGAGACGATCAGACAGATTAACGTGTAGAGACGATCAGACAGATTAACGTGTAGAGACGATCAGACAGATTAACATGTAGAGACGATCAGACAGCCAGACAGATTAACGTGTAGAGACGATCAGACAGATTAACGTGTAGAGACGATCAGACAGATTAACGTGTAGAGACGATCAGACAGATTAACGTGTAGAGACGATCAGACAGATTAACGTGTAGAGACGATCAGACAGATTAACATGTAGAGACGATCAGACAGATTAACATGTAGAGACGATCAGACAGCCAGACAGATTAACGTGTAGAGACGATCAGACAGATTAACGTGTAGAGACGATCAGACAGATTAACGTGTAGAGACGATCAGACAGATTAACGTGTAGAGACGATCAGACAGATTAACGTGTAGAGACGATCAGACAGATTAACGTGTAGAGACGATCAGACAGATTAACGTGTAGAGACGATCAGACAGATTAACGTGTAGAGACGATCAGACAGATTAACGTGTAGAGACGATCAGACAGATTAACATGTAGAGACGATCAGACAGATTAACGTGTAGAGACGATCAGACAGATTAACGTGTAGAGACGATCAGACAGATTAACATGTAGAGACGATCAGACAGATTAACGTGTAGAGACGATCAGACAGATTAACATGTAGAGACGATCAGACAGATTAACGTGTAGAGACGATCAGACAGATTAACGTGTAGAGACGATCAGACAGATTAACGTGTAGAGACGATCAGACAGATTAACGTGTAGAGACGATCAGACAGATTAACATGTAGAGACGATCAGACAGATTAACGTGTAGAGACGATCAGACAGATTAACGTGTAGAGACGATCAGACAGATTAACGTGTAGAGACGATCAGACAGCTTAACGTGTAGAGACGATCAGACAGCTTAACGTGTAGAGACGATCAGACAGATTAACGTGTAGAGACGATTAGACAGATTAACGTGTAGAGACGATCAGACAGATTAACGTGTAGAGACGATCAGACAGATTAACATGTAGAGACGATTAGACAGATTAACGTGTAGAGACGATTAGACAGATTAACGTGTAGAGACGATTAGACAGATTAACGTGTAGAGACGATCAGACAGATTAACGTGTAGAGACGATCAGACAGATTAACATGTAGAGACGATCAGACAGATTAACATGTAGAGACGATCAGACAGATTAACGTGTAGAGACGATCAGACAGATTAACATGTAGAGACGATCAGACAGATTAACGTGTAGAGACGATCAGACAGATTAACATGTAGAGACGAACAGACAGATTAACATGTAGAGACGATCAGACAGATTAACGTGTAGAGACGATCAGACAGATTAACGTGTAGAGACGATCAGACAGATTAACATGTAGAGACGATCAGACAGATTAACATGTAGAGACGATCAGACAGATTAACATGTAGAGACGATCAGACAGATTAACATGTAGAGACGAACAGACAGATTAACATGTAGAGACGATCAGACAGATTAACGTGTAGAGACGATCAGACAGATTAACGTGTAGAGACGAACAGACAGATTAACGTGTAGAGACGATCAGACAGATTAACGTGTAGAGACGATCAGACAGATTAACGTGTAGAGACGAACAGACCGATTAACGTGTAGAGACGATCAGACAGATTAACGTGTAGAGACGATCAGACAGATTAACGTGTAGAGACGATCAGACAGATTAACATGTAGAGACGAACAGACAGATTAACGTGTAGAGACGATCAGACAGATTAACATGTAGAGACGATCAGACAGATTAACGTGTAGAGACGATCAGACAGATTAACATGTAGAGACGAACAGACAGATTAACGTGTAGAGACGATCAGACAGATTAACGTGTAGAGACGATCAGACAGATTAACGTGTAGAGACGAACAGACAGATTAACGTGTAGAGACGATCAGACAGATTAACATGTAGAGACGAACAGACAGATTAACATGTAGAGACGATCAGACAGATTAACATGTAGAGACGAACAGACAGATTAACGTGTAGAGACGAACAGACAGATTAACATGTAGAGACGATCAGACAGATTAACATGTAGAGACGATCAGACAGATTAACATGTAGAGACGAACAGACAGATTAACATGTAGAGACGATCAGACAGCCAGACAGATTAACGTGTAGAGACGATCAGACAGATTAACGTGTAGAGACGATCAGACAGATTAACATGTAGAGACGATCAGACAGCCAGACAGATTAACGTGTAGAGACGATCAGACAGATTAACGTGTAGAGACGATCAGACAGATTAACGTGTAGAGACGATCAGACAGATTAACGTGTAGAGACGATCAGACAGATTAACATGTAGAGACGGTCAGACAGATTAACATGTAGAGACGAACAGACAGATTAACGTGTAGAGACGATCAGACAGATTAACATGTAGAGACGATCAGACAGATTAACATGTAGAGACGAACAGACAGATTAACGTGTAGAGACGATCAGACAGATTAACATGTAGAGACGAACAGACAGATTAACGTGTAGAGACGATCAGACAGCCAGACAGATTAACATCCATCCACTCCTCACCCTGATCAGCACCACGTCAGCTGCCTCTATGGCCACGTCAGTGCCAGTTCCAATGGCGATGCCAACGTCTGCCATGGCCAGAGCGGGCGAGTCGTTGACCCCGTCACCCACCATGGCCACCCTCTTCCCTGCCTGCTGCAGCTGCTCTACCTTGGCTACCTTGTGGGACGGCAGCACCTCCGCAAACACCTTCCTGATGCCCACCTGGAGGAGACAGAGAGACAGCTAAATGACAGTTCACAAGACACAATAAAAGCACATTTACACCTTCCTGATGCCCACCCGGAGGAGACAGAGAGACAGCTAAATGACAGTTCACAAGACACAATCAAACCACATTTCCATTTGGGTTGTTAATCAGATGCTGTTATCCAGAGTGACATGTTCTGGTTCAGTGGATACATTCATAAACATTATATTTGCATGTAGTAGTCTATGTAGTCTCCCGTGACCTCTGAACCCCACCCAGCCAGCCCAGGCCCCTACCTGAGCAGCGATGGCCCGTGCTGTCTTGCTGTTGTCTCCAGTCATCAGAATCACCTCCAGCCCCATGGCCTGCAGGGTGTGAACCGCCAACTCTGCCTCAGGCTTCACTGTGTCTGCTATGGCTATCATGGCACATAGAAGACCTACAGAGAGAGACAGAGAGAGAGACAGAGACAGGGGGAGAGTGATTATATACACTCAGCAACACAATGGATTAAAGGTTGGAGACTCCTCAGGCTACTCAGTACTCAGTACTCCTCAGGCGACTCAGTACTCCTCAGGCGACTCAGTACTCCTCAGGCGACTCAGTACTCCTCAGGCGACTCAGTACTCCTCAGGCGACTCAGTACTCCTCAGGCGACTCAGTACTCCTCAGGCGACTCAGTACTCCTCAGGCTACTCAGTACTCCTCAGGCTACTCAGTACTCCTCAGGCTACTCAGTACTCCTCAGGCTACTCAGTACTCCTCAGGCTACTCAGTACTCCTCAGGCTACTCAGTACTCCTCAGGCTACTCAGTACTCCTCAGGCTACTCAGTACTCCTCAGGCTACTCAGTACTCCTCAGGCTACTCAGTACTCAGTACTCCTAAGGCTACTCAGTACTCCTAAGGCTACTCAGTACTCAGTACTCCTCAGTACTCCTCAGGCTACTCAGTACTCCTCAGGCTACTCAGTACTCCTCAGGCTACTCAGTACTCCTCAGGCTACTCAGTACTCCTCAGGCTACTCAGTACTCAGTACTCCTCAGGCTACTCAGTACTCAGTACTCCTAAGGCTACTCAGTACTCCTCAGGCTACTCAGTACTCACTGTCGACTGCCACCAGTACAGCAGTGCGTCCTCTGCGTTCATGTTCATTCATGGTCTCGTCAACATCAGGTCTGATCTGCAGTCCGTTCCTCCTCATCCACTCCCTGTTCCCTATCAACACCACGTAGGATGCTGTCTGCACCAGGGCTATAGAGGAACACAGAGAGGTTACTGGTTCCCTATCAACACCACGTAGGATGCTGTCTGCACCAGGGCTATAGAGGAACACAGAGAGGTTACTGGTTCCCTATCAACACCACGTAGGACGCTGTCTGCACCAGGGCTATAGAGGAACACAGAGAGGTTACTGGTTCCCTATCAACACCACGTAGGACGCTGTCTGCACCAGGGCTATAGAGGAACACAGAGAGGTTACTGGTTCTCTGTCTGCACCAGGGCTATAGAGGAACACAGAGAGAGGTTACTGGTTCCCTATCAACACCACGTAGGACGCTGTCTGCACCACGTAGGACGCTGTCTGCACCAGGGCTATAGAGGAACACAGAGAGGTTACTGGTTCCCTATCAACACCACGTAGGACGCTGTCTGCACCAGGGCTATAGAGGAACACAGAGAGGTTACTGGTTCCCTATCAACACCACGTAGGACGCTGTCTGCACCAGGGCTATAGAGGAACACAGAGAGGTTACTGGTTCCCTATCAACACCACGTAGGACGCTGTCTGCACCAGGGCTATAGAGGAACACAGAGAGGTTACTGGTTCCCTATCAACACCACGTAGGACGCTGTCTGCACCAGGGCTATAGAGGAACACAGAGAGGTTACTGGTTCCCTATCAACACCACGTAGGACGCTGTCTGCACCAGGGCTATAGAGGAACACAGAGAGGTTACTGGTTCCCTATCAACACCACGTAGGACGCTGTCTGCACCAGGGCTATAGAGGAACACAGAGAGGTTACTGGTTCTCTGTCTGCACCAGGGCTATAGAGGAACACAGAGAGGTTACTGGTTCTCTGTCTGCACCAGGGCTATAGAGGAACACAGAGAGGTTACTGGTTCTCTGTCTGCACCAGGGCTATAGAGGAACACAGAGGTTACTGGTTCTCTGTCTGCACCAGGGCTATAGAGGAACACAGAGAGGTTACTGGTTCTCTGTCTGCACCAGGGCTATAGAGGAACACAGAGAGGTTACTGGTTCTCTGTCTGCACCAGGGCTATAGAGGAACACAGAGAGGTTACTGGTTCTCTGTCTGCACCAGGGCTATAGAGGAACACAGAGAAGTTACTGGTTCTCTGTCTGCACCAGGGCTATAGAGGAACACAGAGGAATAATAGGGGTTAGACTAGAATATCTCCTAGATTGTAGACAGAATGCATAGCATGCATTTCAATCGGTGCAGTGGAAACAGGCCTTATGGTGAATAATAATTGACAATAAGGGCTAATTTAAGATTGTATTTTCCATTCGGCTTTAAAACAATTGAAAATAGCTGTCTTATTTTGCACTACATATCCCAGTACGCACTGAGAGGCTGCGGGTCCATGATGAGGGGGTGTGATTCTGGCTGGGTTCTGGAGTCACTGATCTGGACCAGAACACTGTTTCTTTGGTTGTTGTCTTCACTGTCACTGTCCTCCTGATGTTGTCTCAGCAGGGTCTCTGTGTTACTGACCTAACACACACACACACACACACACACACACACACACACACACAGGTTTAGTTAATTACACAGCCGTCACGGGCCTCTCCTGATGGTCTCTGTGTTACTGACCTAACACACACACAGGTTTAGTTAATTACACAGCCGTCACGGGCCTCTCCTGATGGTCTCTGTGTTACTGACCTAACACACACACAGGTTTAGTTAATTACACAGCCGTCACGGGCCTCTCCTGATGGTCTCAGTGTTACTGACCTAACACACACACAGGTTTAGTTAATTACACAGCCGTCACGGGCCTCTCCTGATGGTCTCTGTGTTACTGACCTAACACACACACAGGTTTAGTTAATTACACAGCCGTCACGGGCCTCTCCTGATGGTCTCAGTGTTACTGACCTAACACACACACAGGTTTAGTTAATTACACAGCCGTCACGGGCCTCTCCTGATGGTCTCAGTGTTACTGACCTAACACACACACAGGTTTAGTTAATTACACAGCCGTCACGGGCCTCTCCTGATGGTCTCAGTGTTACTGACCTAACACACACACAGGTTTAGTTAATTACACAGCCGTCACGGGCCTCTCCTGATGGTCTCAGTGTTACTGACCTGGCATCGTATTCCACAGCCTGGCACAGCCTGGAAGTCAGTACACGCACCAAGGGACTCCGTACCCAGCTCCTAATACAGAGACAGATTAGTACACTTCATCTGGATCCACAATGGAATGATCCACTCACGACCAGTCTCCTACCTGTCAGCTGTAGGACTGAGGTTCAGGTGGACTCACCCGTTTACAGTACTTGGTAACGGAATCAGACTCACCCGTTTACAGTACTTGGTAACGGAATCAGACTCACCCGTTTACAGTACTTGGTAACGGAATCAGACTCACCCGTTTACAGTACTTGGTAACAGAATCAGACTCACCTGTTTACAGTACTTGGTAACAGAATCAGACTCACCTGTTTACAGTACTTGGTGATGGCAGCTCCCAGCGGGTGTTCACTGTTGTTCTCTGCGGTCCCTACGATGGCCAGCAGACGGGAGCGAGGCATCCTGTTCCCCTCCACTACAATCTTCACCTGGATGACTTTAGGAGCTCCGTAGGTGATGGTACCCGTCTTATCAAACACCACTGTCTGGATCTGGAAAATATACCGTTTTTTTTGTAATGAGTTAGCAATAAGGGAAGCGATAGTATAGCGATCCTCAGACAATTTAATAACATACACCCAGTAAGTGTAACAGTCGCAAACAATCAGATTCTGACTACAAACATGAGGCATAACAAATCAAACCGAATGATTTTTACTATCAATATGATATTATTAGTGATCAACTATTGTCTGATTGGTAGTGTCTTCTCCCCTCACCTTGTGTGCCATCTCTAGTGGTTCCCCTCCCTTGATGAGGATACCGTTCTGAGCGCCCACTCCCGTGCCCACCATCACAGCTGTCGGGGTTGCCAGGCCCAGAGAGCAGGGGCAGGCGATACACAGCACCGTGATGGAGGCCTGGAAGGCAAACCTGATCACGGCTTCTGCCTTGGAGATGCTCTTATCATAGCCCTGTAGAGGGAGACAGAGTGACGTTAGACAGGGTAGTCTACAGCTTGGAGACGCTCTTATCATAGCCCTGTAGAGGGAGACAGAGAAACAGGGGAACAGTCTGGATTACATATCAATAGTCTAATGCTGATTTCCTCTCCCTTGCCTCCTTCCCTTGATCAGCCTCCACTGTTTAACTTCTTTGGGGTAGGGGGCAGTATTTTCACGTCCGGATGAAAAGCATGCTCAGAGTAAACGGCCTGCTACAAAGCCATAAAAGCTAGAATATGCATACATATTATAATATGCAGTTCTAAAACTGTTTGAATGATGTCTGTGAGTATAACAGAACTCATCAGGCAGGCAAAAACCTGAGAAAAAAATCCAACCAGGAAGTGGGAATTCTGAGGTTGGTCGATTTTCAAATCAGCTCCTATTGAAGATACAGTGGGATATTGGTAATGTTGCACTTCCTACGGCTTCCACTAGATGTCAACAGTCGTTAGAACCTTGTCTGATGCCTCTACTGTTTAGTGGGGCCGAAGGAGAGGAATTAGTCAGGTCTGCCATGAGGTGACCATGCACGTTCACGTGAGAGCGAGCTTTGTTCCATCGCAATTCTGAAGACACAGGAATACTCTGGTTGGAACATTATTGAAGAATTATGTTAAAAACATCCTAAAGATTGATTCATTACTTCGTTTGTCATGTTTTTACGGACTGTAATATAACTTTTTTAACTTTTCGTCCGTACTTTCCGCTGGACCTGCCCGCGCGTCGTGAGTTTGGAAAGTGTACTGAAGGAGGAATTTGGACATAAATGACGGACATTATCGAACAAAACAAACATTTATTGTGGAACTGGGATTCCTGGGAGTGCATTCCGATAAAGATCATCAAAGGTAAGTGAATGTTTATAATGTGACTTCTGTTGACTGCATAATATGGCGGCTATATTTGTCTTGATTGGGCTCCGAGCGCCGACTCAGATTATTGCATGGTTTTCTTTTTCCGTAAAGCTTTTTTGAAAATCTGACACAGCGGTTGCATTAAGGAGAAGTGCATCTAAAAGTCCATGCATAACAGTTGTATCTTTTAGCAATGTTTATTATGAGTATTCCTGTAAATTGATGTGGCTCTCTGCAAAATCACCGGATGTTTTGTGACTTCTGAACGTAAGGCGCCAATGTAAACTCAGATTTTTGGATATAAATATGAACTTCACCGAACAAAACATACATGTATTGTGTAACATGAAGTCCTATGAGTGTCATCTGATGAAGACCATCAAAGGTTAGTGATAAATTTTATCTATATTTCTGCTTTTTGTGAATCCTCTCTTTGGCTGGAAAAATGGCTGTGTTATTCTGTGACTAGGTGCTGACCTAACATAATCGTTTGGTTTGCTTTCGTCGTAAAGCCTTTTTGAAATCGGACACTGTGGCTGGATTTACAACAAGTGTATCTTTAAAATGGTGTAAAATACATGTATGTTTGAAGAATTTTAATTATGGGATTTCTGTTGTTTTGAATTTGGCGCCCTGCAGTTTCACTGGCTGTTGAAGAGGTGGGACGCTACCGTCCCACGTACCCTAGAGAGGTTAAACAGGAAGTAGACAGGTGACAGCAGATTCCCCACTAGGCCTTTCCCATACTGCTCTCACAAAGAGACAGGATTTAAATGAAAATTATGTAAATGCCTGATTTAAGTGGAATGATTTAGCTAAATACACCCCCTGTAAATACACCCACAGATAACAGTATCGTAAAGGTTTTTACACAGATAACAGTATCGTAAAGGTTTTTACACAGATATCAGTATCGTAAAGGTTTTTACACAGATATCAGTATAGTAAAGGTTTTTACACAGATATCAGTATAGTAAAGGTTTTTACACAGATATCAGTATAGTAAAGGTTTTTACACAGATATCAGTATAGTAAAGGTTTTTACACAGATATCAGTATAGTAATAGTTTTTACACAGATATCAGTATAGTAAAGGTTTTTACACATATATCAGTATAGCAAAGGTTTTTACACATATATCAGTATAGTAAAGGTTTTTACACAGATATCAGTATAGTAAAGGTTTTTACACAGATATCAGTATAGTAAAGGTTTTTACACAGATATCAGTATAGTAAAGGTTTTACACAGATATCAGTATAGTAAAGGTTTTACATAGATATCAGTATAGTAAAGGTTTTTACACAGATATCAGTATAGTAAAGGCTACTCACAGGGAAGTATTTCTCCACCAGTGGAAAGTCAACAAAGCCAATGAGGATCCAGGCGAACAGAGTGAGGAGAGAGACCCCAACGATGAACGGGACAAAGTAACCACTGATCTTATCTGCAAACTGCTGGATGGGAGCCTGCAGGGGAGAGGTCAGAGGTCATAAAGGTTAAAGGTTAAAGCATAGGTCAGAGGCCACAGAGGTGAAGCTCTTCCAGCTCATTACTGAAAAATGTATTCTGAGACAAATCCTCCATGTGTTGCCCAAGGTCAGTTCTGTCAAAATCAAATATAGACAAATATATATCAAATATATATCAAATATCCCTTATATCCAACTCAAAGTCCAGGAAACAGAAGATAATTTACACAAAAATTGACATATTACCACCACCACCCTCACCTTAGATGTCTGAGCCTCCTCCACTAGTTTCACTATCTGAGACAGGGTTGTGTCCAGGCCCACGTGTGTAGCACTGACGAGCAGAGAGCCGTTCTGGTTGATAGAGCCAGCTATCACTGTGCTGCCTGGCTTCTTAGTCACTGGCATGGCCTCGCCTGGGACACAAAACACATCAGAGATGAGACATTAGCTTTGAGATGTATCCTCTCCAGTCTCCTCAGAGTTGATCTTCCCCACTGTAACCCACCTGTGATGAGGGACTCGTCAGCCATGCTGTGTCCCTCGATGACCCTCCCATCAACGGGGAACTTCCCTCCAGGCACCACCCTGACCACGTCTCCTCTCTGGACCAGCTCTACATCTACCTGCTCCTCACTGACATGGACAGAGAGAAAGGCATGTAGTCAGATGCAGGTTCTATGCCATGTCTCAAAAGAGTTTGCTGTTCAATGTTGGCCTGGGGTCAGTTCTGATTAAACATCGAAATGAAACTTAAACACTTGAAATAGTTTCAAATATCTTACAACCTGCCTTATCCAATTCCTAATCTCAGGGCCAGAAACTGTTTTGGTTAAGAGCAGAAACACCCAGGCTATCCAACTACAAGTCTAGAAACAGGACATGTTTAGTGAAGTACCTGAGTACAGACATGTCCGTGTTCAGCGTGACCACCGTGGCCTCGCTGGCCTGGAGGGACATCAGCTTGGACAGAGCTTCTGATGTCTTACTCTGCAGGGGAGACAGAGCAGGTCAGGAGTATATGGTTGCAATAGCTACAGAGCATTCGGGCCGGATGTGATACAGCCTGGTTTCGAACCAGGGACTGCAGTGATGCCTCTTGCGCTGAGGTGCAGTGCCTCAGACCTGCGCCACTCCGGGGCTCATGTCTTCTAGAAGATATGCTTCTACATCTTTATAGCAACGGACAGTAGTAGCTGCAGAGCATGGTGCTATTTCTGTAACTAGAGTACGTCTCTATTAATGATAAGTTATCCGTTTGTGTTATAGCTAAAGTATGCTTTTACATACAGTGCCTTCAGAAAGTATTCAGACCCGTTGACTTCCCCCACATTTTGTTACATTACAGCATTATTCTTAAAATGGTTAAATTGTACCCCCCCTTATCAATCGACACACAAAACCTCAATGACAAAGCAAAAAACCAGGCTGCATCACATCCAGCCGTGATTGGGAGTCCCATAGGGCGGCGCACAATTGGCCCAGCGTCGTCCAGGTTTGGCCGGGGTAGGCCGTCATTGTAAATAAGAATTTGTTCTTAATTGACTTGTCTAGTTAAATAAAGAGATATATAGGTTCAGTACCTTGGCAATCTGCTCCAGCCAGCGCCCCAGGGAGATGAAGACAAAGAGCATGGGGGGCGTGTCAAAGAAAGTGATGGGGTTGACCTTTGCCCTCTCTATCATGGCGACCATGAGGATGACCACGGAGTAGGTGAAGGCTATGGAGGTGGCCAGCACGATGAGCACGTCCATGTTGGCTGTTTTGTGTTTCAGGGCCTTGTAGGCATGGGTGTAGAAGTAGCGTCCTCCAATAAACTAAAAGACAAGAATGTAAAAAAAATAATAATAATAATAATTTCAGGTTTGATAAAAAAATGACTTTCACACTTGAGTCACAAATGGTGATTATTATTTAAGTAAGTATTGTGTTACTTAGAAAGATACACGAGATCACCAAAAGTATGTGGACACCTGCTAGTCAAACATTTAATTCCAAAATGATGGGCATTAATATAGAGTTGGTCCCCCCTCTGCTGCTATAACAGCCTCCACTCTTCTGGGAAGACTTTCCATTAGATGTTGGAACATTGCTGAGTAGACTTGTTTCCATTCAGCCACAAGAGCATTAGTGAGGTCGGGCACAGATGTTGGGCGATTAGGTCTGGCTCGCAGTCGGCGTTCCAATTCATCCCAAAGGTGTTTAATGGGGTTGAGGTCAGGGCTCTATGCACACCAGTAAAGTTCTTCCACACCTATCTCGACAAACCATTTCTGTATGGACCTCGCTTTGTGAACAGGGGCATTGTCATGATGAAACAGGACAGGGCCTTGCCCAAACTGTTGCCACAAAGTTGGAAGCACAGAATCGTCTAGAATGTCATTGTATGCTGTAGCATTAAGATTTTCCTTCACTGGAACTAAGGGGCCTAGCCTGAAACATGAAAAACAGCCCCAGACCATTATTCCTCCGCCACCAAACTTTACAGTTTGCACTATGCATTCAGGCAGGTAGACTTTTCCTGGCATCCGCCAAACCCAGATTCGTCCGTCAGACTGCCAGATGATAAATTGGGATTCATCACTCCAGAGAACGCATTTCCACTGCTCCAGAGTCCAATGGCGGCAAGCTTTACACTAGTCCAGCCAACACTAGGCATTGCGAATGGTGATCTTAGGCTTGTGTGCGGCTGCTCGTCCATGGAAACCCATTTCATGAAGCTTCTGACTAACAGTTATTGTGCTGAAGCAGCTTCCAGAGGTATTTTGGAACTCGGTAGTGAATGTTGCAAACGAGGGCAGACAATTTTTACACGCTTCAGCACTCGGCGGTCCCGTTCTGTGAGCTTGTGTGGCCTACCACTTTGCGGCTGAGCCGTTGTTGCTCTTAGTTGTTTCCACGTCACAATAACAGTACTTACAGTTGACTGGGGCAGCGCTATAGCAGGGCATCCTTGTTGGAAAGGTGGTATCCTATGACGGTGCCACGTTAAAAGTCACTGAGCTCTTCAGTAAGACCATTCTACTGCCAATGTTTGTCTATGGAGATTGCATGGGTGTGTGCTCGATTTTATACCCGTCAGCAACGTGTGTGGCTGAAATGGCCAAATCCACAAATGTTAAGGTGTGTCCACCTACTTTGGTATACAGTGCCTTCAGAAAGTATTCAGACTCCTTGACTTTTTCCATATTTTGTTAAGTTACAGCCTTATTCTAAAATGTATTAAATTGTTTTTTTTTGCTCATCAATGTACACACAATACCTCATAATGACAAAGCAAAATCAGGTTTTTGAAATGTTTGCTAATTCACTAAATATAAAAAAACATATTTACATAAGTGTTCAGACCCTTTACTCAGTACTTTGTTGAAGAACCTTTGGCATTGATTACAGCCTTGAGTCTTCTTGGGTATGACGCTACAAGCTTGGCACACCTGTATCTGGAGAGTTTCACTCATTCATCCCTGCAGATCCTCTCAAGCTCTGTCAGGTTGGATGGGGAGTGTCGCTGCACAGCCATTTTCAGGTCTCTCGAGAGATGTTCGATCGAGTTCAAGTCTGGGCTCTGGCTGGGCCACTCAAGGACATTCATAGACTTGTTCCGACGCCACTCCTGCATTGTCTTGGCTGTGTGCTTAAGGTTGCTGTCCTATTGGAAGGTGAACCTTCGGCCCAGTCTGAAGTCCTGAGTGCTCAGGAGCAGGTTTTCATCAAGAATCTCTCTGTACTTCGCGCTGTTCATCTTTCCCTCAATCCTGAGTAGTCTGCCAGTCCCTGCCGCTGAAAAACATCCCCAAAGCATGATGCTGCCACTACCATGCTTCACCATAGGGATGGTGCCAGGTTTCCTCCAGACATGACGCTTGACATTTAGGCCAAAGAGTTCAATCTTGGTTTCATCAGACCAGAGAATCTTGTTTCTCATAGTCGGAGTGTCTTTACGGAAACTCCAAGTGGGCTGTCATGTGCCTTTTACTGAGAAATGGCTTCCGTCTGGCCAATCTACCATAAAGGCCTGATTGGTGGAGTGCTGCAGAGATTGTTGACCTTCTGGAAGGTTCTCCCATCTCCACAGAGGAACTCTGGATCTCTGTCAGAGTGACCATCTGGTTTTGGTCACCTCCCTGACCATGGCCCTTTTCCCCCAATTGCTCAGTTCGCCCGGGCGGCCAGCTCTAGGAAGAGGATTGGTGGTTCCAAACTTCTTCTATTTAAGAATGATGAGGTCACTGTGTTCTTAGGGACCTTCAATGCTGTAGACATTTATTGGTACCCTTCTCCAGATCTGTGCCTCGATACAATCCTGTCTCGGAGCTCTAAGGACAATTCCTTTGACCTCATGGCTTGGTTTTTGCTCTGACATGCGCTGTGGGACCTTATATAGACAGGTGTGTGCCTTTCCAAATCATGTCCAGTCACTTGAATTTACCACAGGTGGACTCCAATCAAGTTGTAGAAACATCTCAAGGATGATCAAAGGAAACAGGATGCACCTGAGCTCAATTTCGAGTCTCATAGCAAAGGGTCTGAATAATTATGTAAATAAGGTCTCCGTTTATTTTATTTTATACATTTGCTAAAAATTCGAAAAACCTGTTTTTGCTTTGTCATTATGGGTTATTGTGTGTAGATTGTTGAGGATTTAAAAAAAGTATGTAATCCATTTTAGAATAAGGCTGTAACAAAATGTGGAAAAAGTCAAGGGGTCTGAATACTTTCCCGGAGGCACTGTATATAGTGTAAGTCTAATTTTAAATCAGGGGCTTATTCAGTCTGATATGATCTATTTTATTCAACAGAGTCTTGTTTGTTCTACATAATACATTTCTACACTGCTCCCTCCCTCCCCGTCTATACGCCCCAAGTGACTGCTCCCTCCCTCCCCGTCTATACGCCCCAAGTGACTGCTCGCTCCCTCCCTCCCCGTCTATACGCCCCAAGTGACTGCTCGCTCCCTCCCCAAGTGACTGCTCCCTCCCTCCCCAAGTGACTGCTCCCTCCCTCCCCAAGTGACTGCTCCCTCCCTCCCCAAGTGACTGCTCCCTCCCTCCCCAAGTGACTGCTCCCTCCCTCCCCAAGTGACTGCTCCCTCCCTCCCCAAGTGACTGCTCCCTCCTGGGGCGTATAGACGGGGGGGGAGGGAGCACCATCTATCTATCCCTCCCTCCCCATCTTTCCCCCCTCCCTCCCCCCATCTATCTATCCCTCCCCCCTATCCATCTCTCCCTCCCCCCCATCTATCTATCTCTCCCTCCCTCCCCCCTATCTATCTCTCCCTCCCTCCCCCCATCTATCTATCCCTCCCCCCCATCTATCTATCCCTCCCCCCCATCTATCTATCCCTCCCCCCCCCCCCATCTATCTATCCCTCCCCCCCATCTATCTATCCCTCCCTCCCTCCCCCCCATCTATCTATCTATCCCTCCCTCCCCCCATCTATCTATCCCTCCCTCCCTCCCCCCCATCTATCTATCCCTCCCTCCCTCCCCCCCATCTATCCCTCCCTCCCTCCCTCCCCCCCATCTATCCCTCCCTCTCCCCCCATCTATCCCTCCCTCTCCCCCCCATCTATCTATCCCTCCCCCATCTATCCCTCCCTCTCCCCCCATCTATCCCTCCCTCTCCCCCCCATCTATCCCTCCCTCTCCCCCCCGATCTATCCCTCCCTCCCCCCCCGATCTATCCCTCCCCCCCATCTATCCCTCCCTCCCCCCATCTATCCCTCCCTCCCCCCCCCGATCTATCCCTCCCTCCCCCCCCCGATCTATCCCTCCCTCTCCCCCCCGATCTATCCCTCCCTCTCCCCCCCGATCTATCCCTCCCTCTCCCCCCCGATCTATCCCTCCCCCCCATCTATCCCTCCCCCCCATCTATCCCTCCCCCCCATCTATCCCTCCCTCCCCCCCATCTATCCCTCCCCCCCCCCATCTATCCCTCCCTCCCCCCCATCTATCCCTCCCTCCCCCCATCTATCCCTCCCTCCCCCCCATCTATCCCTCCCCCCCATCTATCCCTCCCTCCCCCCCATCTATCCCTCCCTCCCCCCCATCTATCCCTCCCTCCCCCCCATCTATCCCTCCCTCCCCCCCATCTATCCCTCCCTCCCCCCCATCTATCCCTCCCTCTCCCCCCCGATCTATCCCTCCCTCTCCCCCCCGATCTATCCCTCCCTCCCCCCCATCTATCCCTCCCTCCCCCCCATCTATCCCTCCCTCCCCCCCCCATCTATCCCTCCCTCCCCCCCCCCATCTATTCCTCCCTCCCCCCCATCTATCCCTCCCTCCCCCCCATCTATCCCTCCCTCCCCCCCATCTATCCCTCCCTCCCCCCCATCTATCCCTCCCTCCCCCCCATCTATCCCTCCCTCCCTCTTTTTCTCCTACCTGTACAGGGACACAGAAGAGGAATGAGATCAGGTTCATGATGGAGAGGCCTGGGAGCAGCTGTCTTTCCAGGAACATGGTGGAGTGGTAGTGTTCCCGGTCCTGTGTGGTGGCGTTGTGCTGGTGAGACGTGCTGATCTGGTGGTCTACTATGATCATGTAGGTCATCATCCCCATGACTGGGACGCAGAAGAACAGGCTGACCAGGAACGACTTCCTCCATCTGGGAGAAGAGAGAGAGAAGAGGTGGTACGGAGATGGAGACAGACGAGTAATCTCGTCTAAATAGCCAGTGAGGAAAAACCCAAGCAGCTGAACTACTGCCTCCCGTTATCCCACACCTCCCATTCCCTTCCATTACTGTGTGATCTCTCTGCTGTGGTCCAGGTGACTGCCTGTACGATCCTTCTTCACCAGAGATGCCTCGAAGCCCATGTTCTGATAAACAGACAAAATGAATGAATAAATGTAACCCTATATTTTACTAGGTAAAGAAACGGATATCACATTGTCATGAAGGGCAGAGGAGAGGGGTTGCATGACCCAGTTGGGATGAACAAACGAATGGACAAACAAATAAATGAATGATTGAGAAAAAAAAATGAAGTACCTCTATGAGTTTGATGACGTCTCTCGGTCCCGTCACCTCCGGGTCGTACTTGATGTGGGCTTTGTTGGTTGCCAGGGCAACGGAGGCGTAGACGATACCGTTCTCTTTCATCAGGCTGGACTCTATTTTGTGAACGCAGGAGGCACACGTCATTCCCCTGACCTGGAGAGAGGTGGAGAGGAGTACTGTTAATACACGGTTTAGAGGAAACATCTAGCAGGGGTGTAGCACAGAGACACTCTGGGATTATTCAAGAGGGAACCATTACGGTGTGTTGATTAGAAATCAGAACACCATTACGGTGTGTTGACGAGAATCAGAACACCATTACGGTGTGTTGACGAGAATCAGAACACCATTACGGTGTGTTGACGAGAATCAGAACACCATTACGGTGTGTTGACGAGAATCAGAACACCATTACGGTGTGTTGATTAGAATCAGAACACCATTACGGTGTGTTGACGAGAATCAGAACACCATTACGGTGTGTTGACGAGAATCAGAACACAATTACGGTGTGTTGATGAGAATCAGAACACCATTACGGTGTGTTGACGAGAATCAGAACACCATTACGGTGTGTTGATTAGAATCAGAACACCATTACGGTGTGTTGACGAGAATCAGAACACCATTACGGTGTGTTGACGAGAATCAGAACACCATTACGGTGTGTTGACGAGAATCAGAACACCATTACGGTGTGTTGATGAGAATCAGAACACCATTACGGTGTGTTGATTAGAATCAGAACACCATTACGGTGTGTTGTTTAGAATCAGAACACCATTACGGTGTGTTGATGAGAATCAGAACACCATTACAGTGTGTTGATTAGAATCAGAACACCATTACGGTGTGTTGTTTAGAATCAGAACACCATTACGGTGTGTTGTTTAGAATCAGAACACCATTACGGTGTGTTGATGAGAATCAGAACACCATTACGGTGTGTTGTTTAGAATCAGAACACCATTACGGTGTGTTGATTAGAATCAGAACACCATTACGGTGTGTTGTTTAGAATCAGAACACCATTACGGTGTGTTGATGAGAATCAGAACACCATTACGGTGTGTTGATTAGAATCAGAACACCATTACGGTGTGTTGATTAGAATCAGAACACCATTACGGTGTGTTGATGAGAATCAGAACACCATTACAGTGTGTTGATTAGAATCAGAACACCATTACAGTGTGTTGTTTAGAATCAGAACACCATTACGGTGTGTTGATGAGAATCAGAACACCATTACAGTGTGTTGATGAGAATCAGAACACCATTACGGTGTGTTGATTAGAATCAGAACACCATTACGGTGTGTTGATTAGAATCAGAACACCATTACGGTGTGTTGATGAGAATCAGAACACCATTACAGTGTGTTGATTAGAATCAGAACACTCACCACCAGTTCCAGGCTTCCATCAGAACCCTCATAGTTCTCCATGACAGAAGCAGTGAAGCCCAACTCTCTGACATACTCGGCTATCTTCAGAGGGTCCATCACCTCAGGGTTATAACGGACCTCAGCCTTACTAGCCATCAGGGCCACCAGCACAGAGTAGATACCTGCACAGAGGAACGCAGGACAATGTTAGACTAATGCAACATACCCATTTTAGTCACGTTCCTATCGAACTGATACATGAGTTTGATGCTAAAGGGAGACAACAGTAAATATACAAGTGATGAATGCCTTTAAAGGGGTGTCCTGACCAGGTAGAAGTCCACAGCCTTCATAACATCCTACACGTTCCTCCCATGTTACTTAAAAACTGCCGTCGTAAATCTGAAACTGACACCGTTTATGACACTTTTCCGTCCCAGATACGACAGCTCGCTTCTGTACAGAACAGGCTCTATGTCAGTGTTCCTAATAGATCTACACCATAGTTCCCATCAGTAGTCAGTACTGGGTTGTGTTAATTACCAAAGAAAATGGACTGAAACAGGGAGTAAATCGTTGCAAAAACAAAAAAATGCGCATGCCCTAATGAACACAATCTCCTCTCACCGTGCTCATTCTTCAGGTTCCTCTCAATGTTGGCCACACAGGATGCACAGGTCATTCCACCAATCTGGATGAAGCATTTAGCGAGGGTGTTTGGGGCCCCCTTAACACACTGTGCAGCGCCCCTCTCTGGGTCGCTGTCCAGCTCCTTCTCCTTGACAGGGGCGGGGGAAGGGGGCGAGGGGGGACTGATAACTGGGACGGTCAACAGGGAGTTGGTTTCTAAAAGGACAATATAGCAACAATTAGTTTCCATTTCATGTCGGTTTCTCATGCTGCTTTCTATGGCTGTTCTTCAGCTACTGCTATGGGAAGTTTACATGAGTTACAAATACACACAGATTCATTCGTTTTGTTTCACAACACAGCCTTTAGGCTAGAGATATTATTAGGTGTAGGGTTGCAAATTTCCAGAAACTTCCCCAAAGACAGAAATTCCTGTTGTTATGATTCCCAGAATAAGGAGCGAAGGAATCCTCCCAACCAGGATCTCTGAAAAACCTGGGAATGTACGGAACGTTTGCTGAATTTTGAAACCCTAGTTAGGATAAAAGAATACAAACCGCCCATCAACTCACCAGGCAGGAAGGCATCAAATCCCATGTCCTCTATGGCCTCTCTGAGCTCCTCTGGTTGGGTGAGGAGAGGGTCGAACTCAAACGCCCCTCTGTGATTGGCCAGCGACACCCTGGCTGACCGCACCCCCTTCCTCTGAGACAGCATCCCCTCGATGGACTGAACACAGGACCCACAGGTCATCCCCTCTATATGGATTAGGGCCGTGGCCGTCAGAGGCTGGCTGTAGCAGGGCTGGGTGGAGGAGAGGCCGGCCTGGGACGACGGTGGTGGTGTGGTGGATGTAGGGCTTACACCTCCAGAGGTAGCGCTCCAGGGTTGGGTTTTAAATGTCCCCGGTGGCAGGGCCTCGATGGCTTGCTGTAGCCAAGACACAGTCACCCTCTCTGGGTCGTAGTGGATGGAGGCGCTCTCGCTCTCCAACAATACCTCTATGGAGGTCACCCCAGCCAGCTTGGAGATGTTATCCTGGATGTTTACCACACAGGAGCGGCAGTGCATGCCCGTCACCCTGAGGGTAGTCTGGGCCGAGTCTGTAGACACCTCAGAATCCTCGGTGGAAGATTCCACTGGCGGTGGGGGTGATAGGGCAGCGCTTAGCAACCGCTCCATCTCACTGACGGACAGCTGCAGGGGGCGGGGCTTGGACTTGGGTGTGGCTTTGAAGCCGGCCTTGGCGATCTGGGCGATGATGTCGTCGATAGTGATGAGGTATGGCAGGTAGAGAACCGTGGCCTCCTGGGAGTCTAGAACCACTGGAGGAGAACACACAAGGGAAACATTCATAAATTATCATCTCCAGGAATCCAAAAGTATCACAGTGTTGAGGACAGAAAAACAGGAGATTGAGGTTTGTTTTCCAGATTAACTTGCATTTCAGGGTCTGGAATAATGTTAAGTGAGAATACTGGACTACTGCAACTTCCCATATTCATTCATCGCTATAGAATGCCAAGTCAGATAAAGGACCAGTGCAGTCAATCTGTGTTATATAAATACACACACACACACACACACACAGGAATAATACTGTGAAATTGTGAAAACAGCTGTTTGAAAAGAAGTTTCAGCCTGTTTTAGTTGGATGGAATTTTGGCCTGCCTGATGACATCACCAGCTGGCAAATTATACTTAGAAAATATATATAAAACATGCAACAATTTCTAAGATTTTACTGAGTTACAGTTCATAGAAGGAAGCAGTCTGTTCAAATAAATTCATTAAGACCTATTCTATGGATTTCACATGACTGGGCAGGGGCGCAGCCCTGGGTGGGCCTTGGAGGCAGGCCCAGCCAATCAGAATTTGTTTTCCCCCAACAAAAGCTCTTTATTACAGACAGAAATACTCCTCAGCACCCCCACCCACCCTCAGATGATCCCACAGGTGAAGAAGCCGGATGTGGAGGTCCTGGGCTGGCGTGGTTACACGTGGTCTGCGGTTGTGAGGCCGTTTGGACGTAATGCCAAATTCTGTAAATTGACAGTGGTGGTGGCTTATGAAATTAACACTAAATTATCTGGCAACAGCTCTGGTGGACATTCCTGCAGTCAACATGCCAATTGCACACTCCCTAAAAACTTGAGACATGTGTGGCATTGTGCTGTGTGACAAAAACTGCACATTTTAGAGTGGCATTTTATTGTCCCCAGCTTCTCTTTTATTTCAGCTCATGAAACATGGGACCAACACTTTACATGTTGAGTTTATATTTTTGTTCAGTGTAGTTAAAAGACTAATAAGAGAGTTCCAAACCTCTCTGCCAATAACAGCTAGTTTTCCCCTCCCCACTCAGACCACTCCCAGACAATCCTAGTAAAATTCTTGCTTGAGAAATTGCTCTTTGCTAAGAAGCTATTTTTGTTTCTTTTTGACCATTTTAATTGAAAACAATCACAGTAAGGTACTTCATTGTTACCAAGAAATGATTTGATATTGATATTAAAACAGCTGCATTGGACCTTTAGCAAGATCACCACCACACTTGATCAGACCTCATTGAGTCACGATCAAATGACAATGGCCTTCAGTGTAAAACCGGTGACTACTACACAATACAAAGTAACAAAATTACCTTTGATTTTCTCAACTCCTTTGAGCTTGCCAATCTTCCCTTCGATGGTGGTGGTGCAGGACAGACAGACCATGCCTTCGATCCGCATCTTCACCAGTTGAGGCTGTGAGGATGTGGCCGGGGCTGACACTGTGGCAGGAGCTGGGACAAGTGTTTCCTCTGTAGGGCTATTGGATGTAGGGACCTCCAGGAGGGGGGTCAAGCTACTAACCACCTCCCCAAGCTGCACTACACTGATCAGGGAAGGGATGAAGGTAACGGACACCCCCCTCTGGTCCTTGTTCTCCTGGACCTCCAGGACCCCCTGGAGCTGAGCTAGCCTGGTCAGAGCCTCCTGCTGTGCTTCGGGGGTGAGAAGGGCTGTGATGGGGACCAGCTGGGTCTCCGTGAGGACCACGGAGGCTGTGGTAGTGTCTGAGAGGATGGAGTCAAACCCCATGTCCTCCACGGCCTCAGCCAGGGACTCTGGGGTGTGATGACTGTGGTCGAAAATGATGCTGGCATTCTTCAGCGCCAGAGACACCTACCAGAAACAAAATGTCAAACAAACTGAATAATTAAAACACTTTATACTGAATCAACAGAAGTGACAACTGGTGTACAGTAGTGCAGTTTCTAAAACTAGGCTTTGAAACTAAACAGAATTATACAGCTGTTATAAAATTATGCCATGAAGACATGCAGTCATTGACAGCCATAAAATTGTCATGTCAAGGTTACTATGTAAATCAGCACAATTCTGAGATTCATGGCATAGGCTGAAATCACAGAGACGGTTACTAAAACGTTATGCAACTACAATCAATAGGACATCAAATATATTCCACATAAACAAGTAGTCTTAAGATAATCCTTGTGCAGCTTCAAGAGGAAGTCATCTGGAATGCATTTCAATCAACATCTACAGGATCGGTGTCTCCGCACCACGTGCTCTCACCACTGGTGTCCCCCAGGGCTCTGTTCTAGGCCCTCTCCTATTCTCGCTATACACCAAGTCACTTGGCTCTGTCATATCCTCACATGGTCTCTCCTATCATTGCTATGCAGACGACACACAAGTAATCTTCTCCTTTCCCCCCTCTGATAACCAGGTGGTGAATCGCATCTCTGCATGTCTGGCAGACATATCAGTGTCGATGACGGATCACCACCTCAAGCTGAACCTCGGCAAGACGGAGCTGCTCTTCCTCCCGGGGAAGGACTGCCCGTTCCATGATCTCGCCATCACGGTTGACAACTCCATTGTGTCCTCCTCCCAGAGTGCTAAGAACCTTGGCGTGATCCTGGACAACACCCTGTCGTTCTCAACTAACATCAAGGCGGTGACCCGTTCCTGTAGGTTCATGCTCTACAACATTCGCAGAGTACGACCCTGCCTCACGCAGGAAGCGGCGCAGGTCCTAATCCAGGCACTTGTCATCTCCCGTCTGGATTACTGCAACTCGCTGTTGGCTGGGCTCCCTGCCTGTGCCATTAAACCCCTACAACTCATCCAGAACGCCGCAGCCCGTCTGGTGTTCAACTTTCCCAAGTTCTCTCACGTCACCCCGCTCCTCCGCTCTCTCCACTGGCTTCCAGTTGAAGCTCGCATCCGCTACAAGACCATGGTGCTTGCCTACGGAGCTGTGAGGGGAACGGCACCTCCGTACCTTCAGGCTCTGATCAGGCCCTACACCCAAACAAGGGCACTGCGTTCATCCACCTCTGGCCTGCTCGCCTCCCTACCTCTGAGGAAGTACAGTTCCCGCTCAGCCCAGTCAAAACTGTTCGCTGCTCTGGCACCCCAATGGTGGAACAAACTCCCTCACGACGCCAGGTCAGCGGAGTCAATCACCACCTTCCGGAGACACCTGAAACCCCACCTCTTTAAGGAATACCTAGGATAGGATAAAGTAATCCTTCTAACCCCCCCCCCCTTAAAAGAGTTAGATGCACTATTGTAAAGTGGTTGTTCCACTGGATATCATAAGGTGAATGCACCAATTTGTAAGTCGCTCTGGATAAGAGCGTCTGCTAAATGACTTAAATGTAAATGTAAATGTAATATTGGCAGAAAGCTTGTTAACCTCTAGGCTAGGGGGCGGTATTTTCACATCCGGATGAAAAGCGTACCCAAAGTAAACTGCCTGCTACTCAGGCCCAGAAGCTAGGATATGCATATTATTAGGAGATTTGGATAGAAAACACTCTGAAGTTTCTAAAACTGTTTGAATGATGTCTGTGAGTATAACAGAAATTATTTGGCAGGCAAAACCCTGATCGAACAAAAGGACCATCTGTGATGTTTATGGGACATATTGGAGTACCAACAGAAGAAGCTCTTCAAAGGTAAGGCATGAATTATATCGTTATTTCTGACTTTTGTGTCGCGCCTGGCGGGATGAAATATGATTGTCTGTGTTTGTTTGATGGGGTGCTGTCCTCAGATAATCGCATGGTTTGCTTTCGCCGTAAAGCCTTTTTGAAATCTGACACCGTGGCTGGATTAACAATAAGTTAAGCTTTATTTTGACATATTGCATGTGTATTTTCAAGAATGTTAAATATTTACAATTCTGTAGTTTGAATGTCGCCCTGCACTTTCACAGGTGGGACGGTAGCGTCCGATCTAGCCTAGAGAGGTTAATCTAACTGCACTCTCCAATTTACAGTAGCTATTAGTGAAAGAACACCATGCTATTGTTTGAGCAGAGTGCACAGTTATGAACTTGAAAATGTATTAATAAACCAATTAGGCACATTTAAAATGATCTAAATTACGCCTGGGCTGGAATAACACATTAGGGCCATTATCTGGCAAGTCAAAGATGGTAAAAAAAAAAATACATGTTTTTTTTCTATGTATTATCTTTTATCAGATCTAATGTGTTATATTCTCCTACATTAATTTAACATTTCCACAAACTTCAAAGTGTTTCCTTTCAAATGGTATCAAGAATATGCATATCCTTGCTTCAGGTCCTGAGTTACAGGCAGTTAGATTTGGGTGTCGGCGGATCCAAATGAACAGGTGTGCATTGTTAAAAGTTACATTTGTGGAAGTTCTTTCCTTCTAAATGCGTTTGAGCCAATCAGTTATGTTGTGACAAGGTACAGTTGGTATACAGAAGATAGCCCTATTTGGTAAAACACCAAGTCCACCAAAATATGGCAATACCAGTTCAAATAAGCAAAGAGAAATGACAGTCCATCATTACTTTAAGACATGTAGGTCAGTCAATATGGAACATTTCAAGAACTTTGAAAGTTTCTTCAAGTGCAGTCGCACAAACCATCAAGCACTATGATGAAACTGGCTCTAATGAGGACCGCCACAGGAAAGAAAGACCCAGAGTTCCCTCTGCTGCAGAGGATAATTTCATTAAAGTTACCAGCCTCAGAATTTGCAGCCCAAATAAATGCTTCAGAGTTTAAGTAACAGACACATCAACATCAACTGTTCAGAGGAGACTGTGTGAATCAGGGCTTCATGGTCGAATTGCTGCAAAGAAACCACTACTAAAGGACATCAATAATAAGAAAAGACTTGCTTGAGCCAAGAAACACAAGCAATGGACATTAGACTGGTGGAAATCTGTCATTTGGTCTGATGAGTCCAAATTAGATTGTTGGTTCCAACTGCCGTGTCTGTGTGAGACGCAGCGTAGGTGAACGGATGATCTCCGCATGTGTAATTCCCACCGTGAAGCATGGAGGAGGAGGTGTGATGGTGTTGGCTGGTGACAGTGTCAGTGATTGATTTGGAATTCAAGGCACACTTAAACAGAATGGCGACCATAGCATTCTGCAACGATACGCCATCCCATCTGGTTTGCGCTTAGTGGGACTATCATTTGTTTTTCAACAGTGTGATGAGAGAGAGTGATGGAGTGGTGCATCAGATGATCTGGCCTACACAATCACCCGACCTCAACCCAATTGAGATGGTTTGGGATGAGTCGGACCGTAGAGCGAAGGAAAAGCAGCGAACAAGTGCTCAGCATATGTGGGAACTCCTTCAAGACTGCTGGAAAAGCATTCCAGGTGAAGCTGGTTGAGAGAATGCCAAGAGTGTGCAGAGCTGTCATCAAGGAAAAGGGTGGCTACTTTGAAGAATATAAAATATATTTTGATTTGTTTAACTACATGATTCCATGTGTGTTATTTCATAGTTTTGATGTCTTCACTATTCTACATTGTAGAAAATAGTAAAACATAAAAATGAGTAGGTGTGTTCCAACTTTTGACTGGTACTGTATATAAAGAGGAGTGCATTGGCCTCAGAAGCTTCCAGCATGTTCTAGTAGCAATATAATGAACCCATATCTCTCTAACACACACACACACACACACACACACACACACACACACACACACACACACACACACACACACACACACACACACACACACACACACACACACACACACACACACACACACACACACACACTTGTGATTAACTGACGCCATCACATGACCACTCAACCCTGACTGAACTGCAAGTTAAAAACACAGGAGGGAAGTGTGTGTACCAGAGATTATCTATGTTTTCCTAAATGTGTGTGTGTGTCAGGGAGAGCGAGAGTAAATGAGAGAGAAAGACTGTCCTTTCCTCATACAGTCTACTACTGTTTTTAATTTCGACACTAGTAAAAAACTATCCTACAGTCCTACCGTCCACATGGAACAACAATCTATTCACTCCTCACTTAAAGGCCATGTACCGTTCCTTACAATAACACACATTAACGTCCCCAGACCCTTTAAAGGAATTGATGACATTGCCCATCCTCCGTCTGCTACCCGTTCAGCCAGTTATCGACCCACAATAACCAAATGACAGTCCTGTAAAGACCAGCTCTCTGTCAGGAACAACGCGATTACATTATATCCTCATTAACCTGTGCCTGAGGGGTAAACACACAGAGAAGGCCAGGCCACATTTACTGCAATCTAGGACATTATTACAGCTGCTACACGGAAGTAAGGATCACTGTTAATCTTCAATTAAGCTATATGAACAAGCCATCCCCTTAGGGGAGAGGAGGAGGCGGAGGTGCATCCCAAACCCCATTCCCTGATTCCTTGGTCAAAAGTAGTTGAGAATAGGATGCGATTTGGGATGCAACCTGGAAATCAGATGCTATGGGATATTTAGTTGGGTGAAATGAAATATAAAATTATAGTTGGTAAAAAATAAAATAAAGAAACGTTTTTGCTGCTTTCTCAATTCTAGCTAGTTAGTTTCACATCTAGTTTTTTAAATGTTCTGAAACCGTAAAAAAAAAAAAAACCAGCAAACTCCGCTATTTTAAATCTCTGGAAATTGTGCAATGGTGTCAAGTCTATGGTGGAAATGCAGACTTGGCAGTTTGAAGACATTCTGTTTGAAAGGTGAAAGATTGATGACCACAAAGCTGTAAGGGTGAAAACATGCTTCAGATTCTGTAAAATCAGTTAGATGTGTAGATTATAATCTAACACATGTACATGTCACACAAAGGCCTATCCTATAAAGTTGTGATACACATGTTAAAACACATTGGGCCAGTTTCCCGGATTGTGCCTAGTCCTGGACAAAATTATTAAAAAATAAAATTAAAATAATTCTCACTGGAGTCCAGGACTAGGCTTAATCTGGGTCCGGGAAACCTCCCATAAATGTGTACCGGACCCACCTTGATGTGTACGACTCCAGGAAGACCCCCAATGCGCTGCTCAATAGACTGAACACAGGAAGCACAGGTCATCCCTTCTACACCCAGGCAAACTGAGCTCAGCTTGACCTTCAGTGTCATTGTAAGTCCTTAGTCTGGGAACAAAACAAAGGACACATTATGGTTAGACAAAGAAAACCTTTTCACATTACAAAAAGCAAACAAGAAGGTCATAAGTTAGACTATTTATGAGGGGAAACAAAATCCTTGTCATGCCACGGCAAGAGAGTAAACAGAAATGAAACAGGCCAGTAAATATTACATTGACGTCATACACACCAAGATAAGGATTAGTCAATGGGCTGATGTGCAGTAGTCCCTCTCAATAAATCATAAGGTCCAAAACTAAAATGTTCTATTTCTTACATGTCACTCAAAGACCCTTTCATACTAGAGGTCGACCGATTAATCGGAATGGCCGATTAATTAGGGCCGATTTCAAGTTTTCATAACAATCGGTAATTTTTGGACACCGATTTGCAGATTATTATTATTTATTTTTTACACCTTTATTTAACGAGGCAAGTCAGTTAAGAACAAATTCTTATTTTCAATGACGGCCTAGGAACAGTGGGTTAACTGCCTTGTTCAGGGGCAGAACGACAGATTTTTGCCTTGTCAGCTCGGGGATTCGTTTTTGCAGCCTTCCGGTTACTAGTCCAACGCGCTAACCACCTGCCTTACATTGCACTCCACAAGGAGACTGCGTGGCAGGCTGACTACCTGTTACGTGAGGGCAGCAAGAAGCCAAGATAAGTTGCTAGCTAGCATTAAACTTATCTTATAAAAAACAATCAATCTTAACATAATCACTAGTTAACTACACATGGTTGATGATATTACTAGTTTATCTAGCGTGTCCTGCGTTGCATGTAATCGATGCGGTGCCTGTTAATTTCTCATTGAATCACAGCCTACTTCGACAAACGGGTGATGATTTAACAAGCGCATTTGCGAAAAAAGCACTGTCGTTGCACCAATGTACCTAACCATAAACATCAATGTCTTTCTTTAAAATCAATACACAAGTATATATTTTTAAACCTGCATATTTATTTAATATTGCCTGCTAACATGAATTTCTTATAACTATGGAAATTGTGTCATTTCTCTTGCGTTCCGTGCAAGCAGTCAGAGTATATGCAGCAGTTTGGGCCGCCTGGCTCATTGCGAACTGTGTGAAGTCCATTTATTCCTAACAAAGGCCGTAATTAATTTGCCAGAATTATACTAATCCGGCAATACTAAAGTGCCTATAAGAACATCCAATAGTCAAAGGTATATGAAATACAAATCGTAGAGAGAAATAGTCCTATAATAACTACAACCTAAAACTTCTTACCTGGGAATATTGAAGACTCATGTTAAAAGGAAACACCAGCTTTCATATATTCTCATGTTCTGAGCAAGGAACTTAAACGTTAGCTTTTTTACATGGCACATATTGCACTTTTACGTTCTTCTCCAACACTTTGTTTTTGCGTTATTTAAACCAAATTGAACATGTTTCATTGTTCATTTAAGGCTAAATTGATTTTATTGATGTATTATATTAAGTTAAAATAAGTGTTCATTCAGTATTGTTGTAATTGTCATTATTACAAATAAAAATAGGCAGATTAACCGGTATCGGCTTTTCTTGGTCCTCCAATAATCGGTATTGAAAAATAATAAATCGGTCAACCTCTATTTCATACCCCTCCTTACTACCTAACATCACACATATCTCCATCACACTCTGAAAAGCTGTAAGGAAAAACATTATGAACAAAAAATGTTTAAAAAAAAATCTACTTACCCATCAGCTTCACATACACACATATATATCTCTGAAAATAAATCTGCACTACTGCTGTTTTGAGGATCAATCCGTATTGTAGCTACCAAATACCAGACCAAACACAAGGCATTGGACCTATACAAAAAGAAATCTGGCTTATCCCAGCTCAGGAGCCACTGACAGTGACAGTGCAGGAGAAGAGGAACATGTCGTTGCTTTGACAGTAGACAGGTAGGGGCTACTAGCTACATCATTGTGTGACAGGGGATCTGATTAGATGACGCTCCAGCCACTCCACTTGCCATGAACGACTTAAAAGGAACCAAAAAAGGAGAATAGCCCACCGGAAGCCAGAAGTTAAATCAAATTCAATATGCCGATTGTTAGTAGGGTTGGTACTTATGCAAAGGGGGGGGGGGGGGGGGGGGGGTCGTTCCATGTCATTTCAGCAAGCCATGACACCCACTATCTCAGATTTTTCTGAAATTGTTTCTGTAGTTAGAAAGATTATCATTCCTGAAACATTTTTTTTGTTGAACTATAATGAGATTTCTGAGAAATTAAGCTAACTGATTGCACCCAAATTGACATTATAAATGTATAGGACTCATATAATCTTCAATGAATATAATACCAAACATCCGATTTGGACCACAATTCTTCCTAACAATGAGTACAACATGAGGAATCGAATAAAACATTTTAAAGGCCACCCTAGGTTATTTCATAGTTTTGATTTCTTCACAATTATTCTACAATGTAGAACATTTTTATAAAAATAAATAAATAAACTTGAGTAGGTATCCAAACTTTTGACTGGTACTGTATGTATGTATGCATGCATATACAGTTGAAGTCGGAAGTTTACATACACTTAGGTTGGAGTCAATAAACGTAGTTTTTCAACCACTCCACACATTTCTTGTTAACAAACTACAGTTTTGGCAGGTCGGTTAGGACCTCTACTTAGTGCATGACACAAGTAATTTTTCCAACAATTGTTTACAGACAGATTATTTCACTTATAATTCACTGTATCACAATTCCAGTGGGTCAGAAGTTCACATACACTAAGTTAACAATGCCTATAAACAGCTTGGAAAATTCCAGAAAATTATGTCATGGCTTTAGAAGCTTCTGATAGGCTAATTTACATAATTTATATAATTTGAGTCAATTGGAGGTGTACCTGTGGATGTATTTCAAGGTCTACCTTCAAACTCAGTGCCTCTTTGCTTGACATCATGGGAAAATCAAAAGAAATCAGCCAAGACCTCAGAAAAAAAAATGTAGACCTCCACAAGTCTGGTTCATCCTTGGGAGCAATTTCCAAACGCCTGAAGGTACCACGTTCATCTGTACAAACAATAGTACGCAAGTATAAACACGATGGGACCACACAGCCATCATACATCTCAGGAAGGAGACGCGTTCTGTCTCCTAGAGATGAACGTACTTTGGTGGAAAAAGTGCAAATCAATCACAGAACAACAAAGGACCTTGTGAAGATGCTGGAGGAAACAGGTACAAAGTATCTATATCCACTGTAAAACGAGTCCTATATCGACATAACCTGAAAGGCCGCTCAGCAAGGAAGAAGCCATTGCTCCAAAACCGCCATAAAAAAATCCAGACTACGGTTTGCAACTGCACATGGGGACAAAGATCGTACTTTTTGGAGAAATGTCATCTGGTCTGATGAAACAAAAATAAAACTGTTTGGCCAGAATGACCATCGTTATGTTTGGAGGTAAAAGGGGGATGCTTGCAAGCCGAAGAACACCATCCCAACCGTGACCCACGGGGGTGGCAGCATCATGTTGTGGGGGTGCTTTGCTGCAGGAGGGACTGGTGCACTTCACAAAATAGATGGCATAATGAGGCAGGAAAATTATGTGGATATATTGAAGCAACATCAAGACATCAGTCAGGAAGTTAAAGCTTGGTCGCAAATGTGTCTTCCTAATGGACAATAACCCCAAGCATACTTCCAAAGCTGTGGCAAAATGGCTTAAGAAGAACAAAGTCAAGGTATTGGAGTGGCCATCACAAAGCCCTGACCTCAATCCTATAGAACATTTGTGGGCAGAATTGAAAAAGCGTGTGCGAGCAAGGAGGCCTACAAACCTGACTCAGTTACACCAGCTCTGTCAGGAGGAATGGGCCAAAATTCACCCAACTTATTGTGGGAAGCTTGTGGAAGGCTACCCGAAACATTTGACCCAAGTTAAACAATTTAAAAGGCAATGCTACCAAATACTAATTGAGTGTGTAAACGTCTGACCCACTGGGAATATGATGAAAGAAATAAAAGCTGAAATAAATCATTCTCTCTACTATTATTCTGACATTTCACATTCTTAAAATAAAGTGGTGATCCTAACTGACCTAAGACAGGGCGTTTTTACTAGGATTAAATGTCAGGAATTGTGAAAAACTGAGTTTCAATGTATTTGGCTAAGGTGTATGTAAACTTCCGACTTCAACTGTATGTATTTGGATGGCGTATCAATACATCCAGTCACTACGAAGATATAGGCGTCCTTCCTAACTCAATGCCGGTGAGGAAGGAAGCCGCACAGGGATTGGTGACTTTAGGTCAGTGGTGACTTTAAAACAGTTCAAGTTTAATGGCTGTGATCGAAAACTTAGGATGGATCAACAACATTGTAGTTACTCCACAATACTAACCCAATTGACTGAGTGAAAAGAAGGAAGCCTGTACAGAATAAAAAAATACTCCAAAACATGCATCCTGTTTGCAAAAAGGCACTAAAGTAATACTGCAAAATAATTTGGCAAAGCAATTCACTTTTTGGCCTGAATACAAAGTGTTATGTTTGGGGCAAATCCAATACAACACATTAATGAGTACCACACTCCATATTTTCAAGCATAGTGGTGGCTGCATCATGTTGTGGGTATGGTTGTAATTGTTAATGATTTGGGAGTTTTTCAGGATACATTTTTTTTTAACAAAATGGACCTAAGCACAAGTAAAACCCTAGAGGAAAACCTGGTTCAGTCTGCGTTCCACCAAATACTGGGAGATGAATTCACCTTTCAGCAGGACAATAACCTAAAACACAAGGCCAAATCTACACAGGAGTTGTTTACAAAGAAGACCGTGAATGTTCCTGAGTGGCGAGTTACAGTTGACTTAAATCTACTTCGAAATCGAGGGCAAGACCTGAAAATGGTTGTCTAGCACTGATCAACAACTAATTTGACAGAGCTTGAATAATTTTGAAAATAATAAAATTGGCAAATGTTGCACAATCCAGGTGTGGAAAGCTCTTAGGGACTTACCCAAATTTACTTCAGATGAGATATTTCTGTACTTCACCAAATTCACCAAATTTTCAAAAAACCTGTTTTCACTTTGTCATGAGTGAGAAATGGCGGAGAAAAATATATATTTAATCCATTTTGAATTCAGGCTGTAACACAACAAAATGTGGAATAAGTCATGGGGTATGAATACTTTCTGAAGCCAATATAAATACTAGTGTTGCTAAAAGCAGATACAAGGATCCTGCCTAGCTACCTACCCATCTCTTCTTCAAATGTATTGTAATGACAAAGGATGTTTGTATAGTGAACGGAATCCTTTCATGGGTACCCCAAAGCTATAATAGATGATCATGAGTGACACAGATAGGACAGGATGGTCACAGTAAGCAACATTTGGAGACCTCTAGTACTGTTAGCTACATCGACCTCAGAAAACAAGTTACATCATTAGTTAGCTAGCCATGGCATGAAAGTGCTTTGGTTAGCTTCGCGTCACATAGCTAAACCTATTTATTGGATGCGTACTAATAACATTAATGCAATGGATAAATTATTGTCTCAATAGCAACTGTAACTATGACACCACAGCAAATGTAAAGTAACTTATTTTCGTACAATCTGTATTTTAATCATAGCTATATTATATTAGCATAGCTAGCTAGCCCAATATTGGACTAAAGGACCGTAACGTTAACGTTACTCCTATAGGGCAAGGACCGTTGCTAGCTAACCTAACGTTACATGTTCATTTTAAAGAGGCATTGGCTCTGGAAGCCTAAACAGCCAAATACTCCATCTCACGTTAAACGTGAATCGATTCTAAATGTATTGAAACATAGCTAAATCACTCTATTTTCATACCACATCAAAATAACTACACAAATGCAAACGACACACTTACTGTATATTGTTTTAACCTGTTTAACGAGTTGCAGCCGTACAGCATTTTCCGTCGGAGCTAAACTCCCCCATACATAAGACGACTTTGTCCAATGACTCGTGTGTAACGTTAATCTAATGGAACTGAGAGTCATGATCAACGGCTAGCTAGCTTTTATAAAAACAAAATGTGACTGCTTTCCGATCAAGCACCAACAAACTAGCTACTGAACCTAGTTCGCTAAAGTAAACGTTATTTTCAAGATAAACAGGTAAATATCTCAAAATGGTTTAACAAGAAGATAATCATGTAGTTACCTAAGCAGGAGGGTGTTGACGTTGCAAAAACGATATTCGGATGCTAAGGGGGAGAAACGTGGCTTGCTTGCTTGCTAGCTAGCGATCTCCTTATCGCCGCAACAAGTGCTGTACTACAGCTTGTAGCTAAAATACAAGAATATTGACATTACTTGTTTAGGTTGTCGATGTGTGGTTTTTCATGCTGACTTCACACGGTTCAAATTGCGGCGGATATGCGCAGGAGAGATGAGGAGCTGGGAGGTGACGTGGGCAGCGTGTGATGAATTTGGGGGTGCATCTAAATATTCTAAGCTGGTGTCCTCCATTGGTTTCGTCTCCTTCTCTTCATTTTCGCTGATCATTGAATACCTTTTGCACAGTTCATATTTTGTAGCGTATGTTGTTCAAAGCTGTACAAAGGCAAATTAAAATGTGTCGATTAGGCTTAGAAATGTAGTTTTTCTATTCCATTCTATTATTTTTTATTCCAACAAGTGTTAGTTTATGGTCCTACCAACCCAACCTGTAATGTAACGTGAGTAGGGGCCAAGGTTATTATTGCAGGCCTAGCAGTTAGACCAGGAATGCAGGTTCAAACATAGGACTAACAATGGCATCGACTTTCAAACAAACAATAAAATAAACACGTGTTTTGTCTAATTATCCACTCAAATTATCCGCACAAATTTGTTTACATCCCTGTTAGTGAGCATTTCTCCTTTGCCAAGATAATCCATCCAACTGACAGGTGTGGCATATCAAGAAACTGATTAAACTGTATGCTCATTACATAGGTGTACCTTCTGCTGGGGACAATAAAAGGCCACTCTAAAATGTGCAGTTTTGTCACACAACACAACGCCACAGATGTCTCAAGTTTTGAGGGAGCGTACAATTGGCATGCTGACTGCAGGAATGTCCACCAGAGCTGTTGCCAGAGAATTGTATGTTCATTTCTCTGCCATAAACCGCCTTCAACGTCATTTTAGAGAATTTGGCAGTACGTCAAACCGGTTGTTGGGTTTAGCAACGGACGAGTAGCCAGCAGTTGAAGCTTACATTTTCTGCATCGGCAGAGCCTCTGTCTGGGTTTGAAAGGTATAACTTTTGAAAGTGCCATGCTTAGATTCATACGGATGTCTAAGATTTAATTATTTGCAAACAGTGTTGTAAACAACACACTCTGGTTTGACATTGGAGAAATATGGTAAGAACTCCTAATTTTCTCCATTCCTCCCTGAAACGTCTATTTTCATTATTTTGAGTCTTTTTCAACATTTTGTGTTGATTGCAAGCTGATTTCCCTCAAACAACACACAAAGAAATATTAAAAACATATTTAATAGAAAAATTGGTGATTTTATCAATGTAATGAGATTGAAAATATTAGGCTATGTTATTTGACATTGACATTAACACTGATTGTATAGCCTACTAACCAGATGTGTTAAATTGTGTTTAATTTGTAGTGTAGGCCTATGAATTGGGCTGCTATTATGTGTTTATCTCCTCCCTCCTCCCCCTCCCTCCTCTCCTTCCTGCTCGCTCTTTCTGCTCTCCCTCCTTCACCTGCTCTCCCTCCTCAATCCTGCTCTCCCTCCTATTCCCTCCTCCCCCTCCCTCCTTCTCCTTCCTCCTCTTCCTCCTTGCTCCTCCTCCCCCCTCCCTCCTCTCCTTCCTCCTCCTCCTCCTCCTCTCCTGCAGGTGGACAGCTGTACAGAGTCGGCGGAGGCAGCCTGCGATATCCTGTCCCAGCTGGTCAACTGTCCCATTAAGACCTTAGGGCTCTACTCCACAGCCAGACCCAGCTTCATGGACGTCTCCCAGGTACCTACTGTACGTCACAGCCAGGGAATTACACCCCACATCACAGCCAGGGAATTACACCCCACATCATAGCCAGGGAATTACATCCCACATCATAGCCAGGGAATTACAACCCACATCATAACCAGGGAATTACAACCCACATCATAGCCAGTCAGTCTGGTAATGACCTGGAGGAGGGGGTGAGGCCAGTCAGTCTGGTAATGACCTGGAGGAGGGGGTGAGGCCAGTCAGTCTGGTAATGACCTGGAGGAGGGGTGATCTGGGAGGAGGGGGTGAGGCCAGTCAGTCTGGTAATGACCTGGAGGAGGGGTGAGGCCAGTCAGTCTGGTAATGACCTGGAGGAGGGGTGATCTGGGAGGAGGGGGTGAGGCCAGTCAGTCTGGTAATGACCTGGAGGAGGGGGTGAGGTCAGTCAGTCTGGTAATGACCTGGAGGAGGGGTGATCTGGGAGGAGGGGGTGAGGCCAGTCAGTCTGGTAATGACCTGGAGGAGGGGGTGAGGCCAGTCAGTCTGGTAATGACCTGGAGGAGGGGTGATCTGGGAGGAGGGGGTGAGGCCAGTCAGTCTGGTAATGACCTGGAGGAGGGGTGAGGCCAGTCAGTCTGGTAATGACCTGGAGGAGGGGTGAGGCCAGTCAGCCTAGTAATGACCTGGAGGAGGGGGTGAGGCCAGTCAGCCTGGTAATGACCTGGAGGAGGGGTGAGGCCAGTCAGTCTGGTAATGACCTGGAGGAGGGGTGATCTGGGAGGAGGGGGTGAGGCCAGTCAGTGTGGTAATGACCTGGAGGAGGGGTGAGGCCAGTCAGCCTGGTAATTATCTGGGAGGAGGGGTGAGGCCAGTCAGCCTGGTAATTATCTGGGAGGAGGGGTGAGGCCAGTCAGTCTGGTAATGATCTGGGAGGAGGGGTGAGGCCAGTCAGTCTGGTAATGATCTGGGAGGAGGGGTGAGGCCAGTCAGTCTGGTAATGACCTGGAGGAGGGGTGAGGCCAGTCAGTCTGGTAATGACCTGGAGGAGGGGTGATCTGGGAGGAGGGGTGAGGCCAGTCAGTCTGGTAATGATCTGGGAGGAGGGGGGAGGCCAGTCAGTCTGGTAATGATCTGGGAGGAGGGGGTGAGGCCAGTCAGTCTGGTAATGACCTGGAGGAGGGGTGAGGCCAGTCAGTCTGGTAATGATCTGGGAGGAGGGGGTGAGGCCAGTCAGTCTGGTAATGACCTGGAGGAGGGGTGAGGCCAGTCAGCCTGGTAATGATCTGGGAGGAGGGGGTGAGGCCAGTCAGTCTGGTAATGACCTGGAGGAGGGGTGAGGCCAGTCAGCCTGGTAATTATCTGGGAGGAGGGGTGAGGCCAGTCAGCCTGGTAATTATCTGGGAGGAGGGGTGAGGCCAGTCAGTCTGGTAATGATCTGGGAGGAGGGGTGAGGCCAGTCAGTCTGGTAATGATCTGGGAGGAGGGGTGAGGCCAGTCAGTCTGGTAATGACCTGGAGGAGGGGTGAGGCCAGTCAGTCTGGTAATGACCTGGAGGAGGGGTGATCTGGGAGGAGGGGTGAGGCCAGTCAGTCTGGTAATGATCTGGGAGGAGGGGGGAGGCCAGTCAGTCTGGTAATGATCTGGGAGGAGGGGTGAGGCCAGTCAGTCTGGTAATGACCTGGAGGAGGGGTGAGGCCAGTCAGTCTGGTAATGATCTGGGAGGAGGGGGTGAGGCCAGTCAGTCTGGTAATGACCTGGAGGAGGGGTGAGGCCAGTCAGCCTGGTAATGATCTGGGAGGAGGGGGTGAGGCCAGTCAGTCTGGTAATGACCTGGAGGAGGGGTGAGGCCAGTCAGCCTGGTAATGATCTGGGAGATTATTACAAATGAGTCATGGTTTTATAACATGTTTATTACGCATTAGTTGCTCTGTTTCAACCATATTTAAATATGTCTGTTTGTATTGTGGTCTGAGCTACTTTGAGCATCTACATATTGCTGGCACAAATATTATCATAATATTTGCATGCAAATCAAAATATGTTTTATATTTCTCTGAAATAA
The DNA here is from genome assembly GCF_045679555.1 of Salvelinus alpinus. Classification (NCBI taxonomy): domain Eukaryota; kingdom Metazoa; phylum Chordata; class Actinopteri; order Salmoniformes; family Salmonidae; genus Salvelinus; species Salvelinus alpinus. The sequence goes on along the minus strand of NC_092089.1, from coordinate 98,619,829 downwards.
AAGAGGCTTCATCAACAATTGTCTAATATTTAGGTGTTATTATATTATATTATGTCTGTATTACCAAATGTATCTAATGTTAAGGTGTGCCACACGTTGAATAGAAAAGGGATCTGTTGATTCTTGGAGGAAATGTAAAACAACAACAGCAAGTAGCCCTCATGTGCAGCTGCGTTTTATGTGAGATTATAAAGGTATGGAATGGTCTGGATAAACCATACAATACTACTGTATCTGGCTGAGCTCAACTGATATTGCACTTTCTGTGGATTTCACCTTTTCAAGATTGAAATATTTCCCATTTACTATGGGACCTGTAATTCTTGCAGTGGGAACTGTAAAGCCAAGCATTTGACCTATTCCTCGCAAATCAAATCAAACTTTATTTGTCACCTGCGCCAAATACAACAGGTGTACCTTACCATGAAATGCTTATATACAAGCCCTTAACCAACAGCGCAGTTCAAGAAAGACTTAAGAAAAAATTTACCTAATAAACTAAAGTAAAAAATTATAAAAAGTAACAATAAAATAACAATACGAGGCTATATACAGGGGGTACCTATACAGAGTTAATGTGCTGGGCTATATACAGGGGGTACCTATACAGAGTTAATGTGCTGGGCTATATACAGGGGGTAGCTATACAGAGTTAATGTGCTGGGCTATATACAGGGGGTACCTATACAGAGTTAATGTGCTGGGCTATATACAGGGGGTACCTATACAGAGTTAATGTGCTGGGCTATATACAGGGGGTACCTATACAGAGTTAATGTGCTGGGCTATATACAGGGGGTAGCTATACAGAGTTAATGTGCTGGGCTACGGGTTAGTCAAGGTAGTTGTAGTAGACCTATGGCACCAAATGCCCTCTGATCAGACATTTCACGTTTGTCAGTTTTACCATGCCAACGGCCTCCATGCACAACACTGTCAATGATTGAATCATGGTGTGGGTTGTTTGTGGGCTACATACTGTATCACCCTCATCAGTAAACATGAGATATCACTTCAATGACATTGTTCCAATTCTCAAATGACCTTGTTGCAGTTCCCACATCAGCCACTAGAGAGCAGAGATGTTCTAAGAAGGAGGCGGTAGAGTAGACTAGGACGTTATGTAAACAAGTACTCTAAAATGCATTTGACCAATGGAATCACAGCTAGACCTTCTCACCAGAAGCCTGTTGAGAACACACTTGAATTACACAAATGCTCAACATGAACTTTACCATTTATATGTTCCTTCCCATGACGTTTCTCTTTCTTTGATTAATACATTTTCAGGTGATCGCATCCCATTTACAAATCTCAAATGTATGTGGGTCTATTTATTTATTTTATTTTACCTTTATTTAACTAGGGAAGTCAGTTAAAAACAAATTCTTATTTACAATGACGGCCTAGGAACAGTGAGTTAACTGCCTTGTTCAGGGGCAGAACAACAGATTTTACCTTGGCAGCTCGGGGATTCGATCTAGCAACCTTTCGGTTACTGGCCCAACACTCTAACCACTAGGCAACCTGTAAAATAACTTACCTCTGCTATTAAATCAATCAAATATATACATTTATTGACGTTGAACAATTTAAAAAAGAGACACATTTAATGAGGAAAAGATGAGGGAATCTCAGAGAGCCCAGCCTTATTTCAATCTCTGTTTGGTGTTTTCATCCTGACACCTTCATACATAACTGTTCTAAATGTTACGTATCTAGACACAGGAACTGTGTTCCAAATGGCACCCTATTCCATACATAGTCCACCCGTTCTGACCAGATTGGGCCATGGTCAAAAGTAGTGCACAATGTAGGGAGTAGGGTGCCATTTGGAGAAAAAAAATCCATGACCTGAAAACGACGCTACACGACACACCATCTGCAGTGTACCAACGACGTCACGACGGGTAGCTTGGGAGTTGGACAGGGACACGTGAGTTAAGGTATGGTGTGACGGTGTGCTTCAGAGGCCACAGAGCGAGAGGTGAAGTGGATTTGGAGCGTCCGTCCATTGAGCAAATGACTCTCAGGTGTCTAGGTCAGACTGTGTCCCAAATGGCTCCCTATCCCCTATACAGTGCACTACTTTTGACCAGGGACCATAGCACTATATAGGGAATTGGGTGCCATAAATGATGCAACCTAGGTGATGCATGGGGAATTTTAAATAAAACATACTAAGTGCATTGTTCTGGAAAAGTGGAGGTAGATTTTTTGGAGAGGGGCGTAAGGATAGAGTGGGAGGTGCAGGGTGGGGAGATTAAGGCGAGACTGATTGGGTTACCAGTGAGTAGAGTAACAGGCTACTGTGTTTCCTACCGAGGCTTGTTCTAAGGGGAAGTGAAGAGAGGAAAGTGGTGCCTCCTGTTTCAAGGGGAAGAGAGGAGAGAGGAGAGTGGTGCCTCCTGTTTCAAGGGGAAGAGAGGAGAGTGGTACCTCCTGTTTCAAGGGGAAGAGAGAAGAGAGGAGAGTGGTGCCTCCTGTTTCAAGGGGAAGAGAGAAGAGTGGTGCCTCCTGTTTCAAGAGGAAGAGAGGAGAGAGGAGAGTGGTGCCTCCTGTTTCAAGGGGAAGAGAGGAGAGTGGTGCCTCCTGTTTCAAGGGGAAGAGAGGAGAGAGGAGAGTGGTGCCTCCTGTTTCAAGGGGAAGAGAGAAGAGAGGAGAGTGGTGCCTCCTGTTTCAAGGGGAAGAGAGGAGAGTGGTGCCTCTTGTTTCAAGGGGAAGAGAGGAGAGTGGTGCCTCCTGTTTCAAGGGGAAGAGAGGAGAGTGGTGCCTCTTGTTTCAAGGGGAAGAGGGAAGAGAGGAGAGTGGTGCCTCCTGTTTCAAGGGGAAGAGAGGAGAGAGGAGAGTGGTGCCTCCTGTTTCAAGGGGAAGAGAGGAGAGTGGTGCCTCTTGTTTCAAGGGGAAGAGAGGAGAGTGGTGCCTCCTGTTTCAAGGGGAAGAGAGAAGAGAGGAGAGTGGTGCCTCCTGTTTCAAGAGGAAGAGAGGAGAGAGGAGAGTGGTGCCTCCTGTTTCAAGGGGAAGAGAGAAGAGAGGAGAGTGGTGCCTCCTGTTTCAAGGGGAAGAGAGGAGAGAGGAGAGTGGTGCCTCCTGTTTCAAGGGGAAGAGAGAAGAGAGGAGAGTGGTGCCTCTTGTTTCAAGGGGAAGAGAGGAGAGAGGAGAGTGGTGCCTCCTGTTTCAAGGGGAAGAGAGGAGAGTGGTGCCTCTTGTTTCAAGGGGAAGAGGGAAGAGAGGAGAGTGGTGCCTCCTGTTTCAAGGGGAAGAGAGGAGAGAGGAGAGTGGTGCCTCCTGTTTCAAGGGGAAGAGAGGAGAGTGGTGCCTCTTGTTTCAAGGGGAAGAGAGAAGAGAGGAGAGTGGTGCCTCATGTTTCAAGGGGAAGAGAGAAGAGAGGAGAGTGGTGCCTCCTGTTTCAAGGGGAAGAGAGAAGAGAGGAGAGTGGTGCCTCCTGTTTCAAGGGGAAGTGGAGAGAGGAGAGTGGTGCCTCCTGTTTCAAGGGGAAGAGAGAAGAGAGGAGAGTGGTGCCTCCTGTTTCAAGGGGAAGAGGGAAGAGAGGAGAGTGGTGCCTCCTGTTTCAAGGGGAAGAGAGAAGAGAGGAGAGTGGTGCCTCCTGTTTCAAGGGGAAGAGAGAAGAGAGGAGAGTGGTGCCTCCTGTTTCAAGGGGAAGTGGAGAGAGGAGAGTGGTGCCTCCTGTTTCAAGGGGAAGTGGATAGAGGAGAGTGGTGCCTCCTGTTTCAAGGGGAAGTGGATAGAGGAGAGTGGTGCCTCCTGTTTCAAGGGGAAGTGGATAGAGGAGAGTGGTGCCTCCTGTTTCAAGGGGGAGTGGATAGAGGAGAGTGGTGCCTCCTGTTTCAAGGGGAAGTGGATAGAGGAGAGTGGTGCCTCCTGTTTCAAGGGGAAGTGGATAGAGGAGAGTGGTGCCTCCTGTTTCAAGGGGAAGTGGATAGAGGAGAGTGGTGCCTCCTGTTTCAAGGGGAAGTGGATAGAGGAGAGTGGTGCCTCCTGTTTCAAGGGGAAGTGGAGAGAGGAGAGTGGTACCTCTTGTTTCAAGGGGAAGTGGATAGAGGAGAGTGGTGCCTCCTGTTTCAAGGGGAAGTGGAGAGAGGAGAGTGGTACCTCTTGTTTCAAGGGGAAGTGGATAGAGGAGAGTGGTGCCTCTTGTTTCAAGGGGAAGTGGATAGAGGAGAGTGGTGCCTCCTGTTTCAAGGGGAAGTGGATAGAGGAGAGTGGTGCCTCTTGTTTCAAGGGGAAGTGGATAGAGGAGAGTGGTGCCTCCTGTTTCAAGGGGAAGTGGATAGAGGAGAGTGGTGCCTCCTGTTTCAAGGGGAAGTGGATAGAGGAGAGTGGTGCCTCCTGTTTCAAGGGGAAGTGGATAGAGGAGAGTGGTGCCTCTTGTTTCAAGGGGAAGTGGATAGAGGAGAGTGGTGCCTCCTGTTTCAAGGGGAAGTGGATAGAGGAGAGTGGTGCCTCCTGTTTCAAGGGGAAGTGGATAGAGGAGAGTGGTGCCTCCTGTTTCAAGGGGAAGTGGATAGAGGAGAGTGGTGCCTCCTGTTTCAAGGGGAAGTGGATAGAGGAGAGTGGTGCCTCTTGTTTCAAGGGGAAGTGGATAGAGGAGAGTGGTGCCTCCTGTTTCAAGGGGAAGTGGAGAGAGGAGAGTGGTGCCTCCTGTTTCAAGGGGAAGAGAGAAGAGGAGAGTGGTGCCTCTTGTTTCAAGGGGAAGTGGATAGAGGAGAGTGGTGCCTCCTGTTTCAAGGGGAAGTGGATAGAGGAGAGTGGTGCCTCCTGTTTCAAGGGGAAGTGGATAGAGGAGAGTGGGGCCTCTTGTTTCAAGGGGAAGTGGATAGAGGAGAGTGGTGCCTCCTGTTTCAAGGGGAAGTGGATAGAGGAGAGTGGTGCCTCCTGTTTCAAGGGGAAGTGGATAGAGGAGAGTGGTGCCTCCTGTTTCAAGGGGAAGTGGAGAGAGGAGAGTAGTGCCTCTCTGCCTGTGCTATACTTTAGTATTCCATTACAAAGGAAACTTGACACAACATTTGACACCAGAAGACAGAAACAAGCGGTGACACTTTGAGTCGTTAGAAAAATACAGCTTTTTGGACATTACTTCATGAGTCATCATTATTGCACACTGGAACACATATCCAGATATGAGCCAGTATAGTGTACACAGTATAGTGGCATTGTAATAAATATAATTCATTATTCATTGCTCCTGTGCGTGTTTTGTACTGAGGGATCCCCCAGGTTCCCCCAGGATCCCCCAGCATTCCCCAGGTTCCCCCAGGAACTCCCTGGTTCTCAAGATCGAAAGGGGTTCAGAGATCTCTTGGTGATGAAGTTCATCGTAAAGCCACTTTTTGTGATATCACATTTCGTTGTTGTTGGAGTTCAAACTGGAATGTGCTCTGAGGAAAAGGGTTCCACGGTGGGCGATGATGAGGGTAGAGGTGACTCTGATTGCCCAGAAGGCTCCTGTTCCTGAGTCTGTTACTGCCCCCCCCCCCCCATGCTCCCTCCCCTGAGACCCCTCCACTCCCTAATCCACTGTTTCCTGATGGGGGGGTCCAGCTGCTCCAGATGCCTGGCCCGTACGAGGGGGTAGGGGGCTCAGCACACGGTATGTGTACCTGGGAGAAAGAGAGAGAGAGTGTGTGGTGGTGGTGGGGGTGGTGGTGGAGGGAAAGTAGGACAGTATAAAATATGCACCCCTTTGATGTAAATCAGAGCGTTGTGAGCACTGTGAATATGGCTCTCGTTCTGAGCTCTGTGTGCTCTGAGCTGTGTGTGTGCGTGCGTGCGTGCGCGCGTGCCTTCCTGCATGCGTGCGCTTGTGTGTGCATGCAAGCGCTTGTGTGATTGCATGCCCGCTAGTGTGTGTGTGTCAAGACTGTGAATATGAAGCTCGTTCAGGGGCATGGACTCCACTCAGAGAGAGAAGAGAGGCTGACTGAGCCGCAACACACCCCTGCATCTTCACAGAGAAATGTAGACATATCCATATTCTAATGTAACCAATGAAATGAGGCCCTGCATTACTGTTATTAAGGTCTCTGTGTATTCAGACCCCTTCACTTTTTGTTGATACGTTACAGCCTTATTCTAAAAGTGAATATATTTTTTCCCGTCATCAATCTACACACATTACCCCATAATGACAAAGGAAAAACATGTTTTTAGACATTTTTGCAAATGTATGACAAATATTATACTGAAATATCACATTTACAGTATTCAGACCCTTTATTCAGTACTTTGTTGAAGCACCTTTGGCAGTGATTACAGCCTGGAGTCTTCTTGGGTATGACGCTACAAGTTTGGCACACCTGTATTTGGGAAGTTTCCCCCATTCTTCTCTGCAGATCCTCTTAAGCTCTGTCAGGTTGGATGGGGAGCGTCGCTGCACAGCTATTTTCAGTCCTGGCTCTGGCTGGGACACTCAAAGATATTCAGAGACTTGGTCGTTGTCCTGTTGGAAGGTGAACCTTCACCTCAGTCTGGAGCAGGTTTTCATCAAAGATCTCTCTGTACTTTGCTCCGTTCATCTTTCCCTCGATCCTTACTAGTCTCCCAGTCCCTAACTCTGAAAAACATCCCCAAAAGCATGATGCTGCCACCACCATGCTTCACCGTAGGGATGGTGCCAGGTTTCCTCCAGACGTGACGCTTGGCATTCAGGCCAAGGAGTTCAAGCTCCTGGACCTTCATACAGCTTCACCTCCTCTAGAGTACAGTCCAGTGTGGACGCACACACCGCCTGGAAAACACATTATAGAGTGTTATTTGTAAGCTTTTATTTGTAGGCTGTTATTTGTAGGCTGTTATTTGTAAGATTTTATTTGTAGGCTGTTATTTGTAAGATTTTATTTGTAGGCAGTTATTTGTATGCTGCAATTCATTTCAGAAAGTTACTCCCTTCATTCTATCCTTGTTGACTCCCAGAGGGGAGGGGACAACTTTTTGGAATGTTTAGGAATTAAATGCAACCATAGAAGATTCTATTGGTGTTGTTTAGGGTGGATTTCTAAGCAGTTGTGTGTATTTTTATTTTTTAAATGTATTTAACCTTTAACCTTCTAGGCAAGTCAGTTAAGAACAAATTCTTATTTTACAATGACGGCCTACCCCGGCCAAACCCTCCCCTAACCTGGACGACGCTGGGCCAATTGTGCGCCATCCTATGGGACTCCCGATCATGGCCGGTTGTGATACAGCCCGGGATCGAACCAGGGTCTGTAGTGACGCCTCTAGCACTGAGATGCAGTGCCTCAGACCGCTGTGCCACTCACATCATATATTTATAATGTCAGAGAGGGGAGAAGTGCCCTGTCCACAGTGCTGTGTAGTTGACTCATGTGTTTGACTTCACACCAGCATTAATTACCAGGACGGTGTGCTTCCATTACATTCATCCTCTCTGGATGTAAATGACTGGAGGAACCTGTTTATAGTGACTGAAGAGTCTCCTACTGGCCTGGAGGAACCTGTTTATAGTGACTGAAGAGTCTTCTACTGGCCTGGAGGAACC
>NC_092089.1:98534810-98604810 GCF_045679555.1 Salvelinus alpinus | reverse complement strand
GTAACCATGGTAATATCTCAATGTAGGTGTACTAAAGTGGTAATGTGGTTCTGTGTAACCATGGTAATATCTCAATGTAGCTGTACTAAAGTGGTAATGTGGTTCTGTGTAACCATGGTAATATCTCAATGTAGCTGTACTAAAGTGGAACGCCAAGGGTCGTGGTTTGGATTCCCGTTGCGTCCACCCGTACATAAAATCGCTTTGGGTAAAAATGTCTGCTAAATGTCATATATACTATATAGTAGTATGATATATAATGATATTAGTTTATCCTGACCACATGACCTGACCAGGTAACTGTGTCTAAAGGGCCCTGATTGTCTTTCAGTTCACATGATGCTACTATAGTTCCCTTTAGAAGCACCTGTCTTATTGAACAGTACCATACAGCACCATACAGCACCATATAGTACCATACAGCACCATATAGCACCATTCAGCACCATACAGCACCATATAGTACCATACAGCACCATACAGCACCATACAGCACCATATAGTACCATACAGCACCATACAGCACCATACAGCACCATACAGTACCATACAGCACCATATAGTACCATACAGCACCATATAGTACCATACAGCACCATACAGCACCATATAGCACCATTCAGCACCATACAGTACCATACAGCACCATATAGTACCATACAGCACCATATAGTACCATACAGCACCATATAGCACCATTCAGCACCATACAGTACCATACAGCACCATACAGTACCATACAGCACCATATAGTACCATACAGCACCATATAGTACCATACAGCACCATACAGTACCACACAGTAACATACAGCACCATATAGTACCATACAGCACCATACAGCACCATATAGTACCATACAGCACCATACAGCACCATATAGTACCATACAGCACCATATAGTACCATACAGCACCATATAGCACCATTCAGCACCATACAGTACCATACAGCACCATACAGTACCATACAGCACCATATAGTACCATACAGCACCATACAGTACCACACAGTAACATACAGTAACATACAGTACTTGGCCTAAACATCAGCGCCACTGGTTATTTCCACAAAGCTGTGAACGATCTGAGAGACAAGAAGGGCTTTCTATGCCATCAAAAGGAACATATAATTCAACATATCAATTAGGATCTGGCTAAAAATACTTGAATCAGTCATAGAACCCATTGCCCTTTATGGTTTACTGTGTTTATGTCATGTTTACTGTGAGGTTTGGGGTCCGCTCACCAACCAAGATTTCACAAAATGGGACAAACACCAAATTGAGACTCTGCATGCAGAATTCTGCAAAAATATCCTCTGTGTACAACGTAGAACACCAGATAATGCATGCATAGAAGAATTAGGCCGATACCCACTAATTATCAAAATCCAGAAAAGAGCCGTTAAATTCTACAACCACCTAAAAGGAAGCGATTCCCAAACCTTCCATAACAAAGCCATCACCTACAGAAAGATGAACCTGGAGAAGAGTCCCCTAAGCAAGCTGGTCCTGGGGCTCTGTTCACAAACAGACCCCACAGAGACCCAGGAAAGCAACACAATTAGACCCAAGCAAATCATGAGAAAACAAAAAGATAATTACTTGACACATTGGAAAGAATTTACAAAAAAACAGAGCAAACTAGAATGCTATTTGGCCCTAAACAGAGAGTACACAGTGGCAGAATACCTGACCACTGTGACTGACCCAAACTTAAGGAAAGCTTTGACTATGTATAGACTCAGTGAGCATAGTCTTGCTATTGAGAAAGGCCGCCGTAGGCAGACATGGCTCTCAAGAGAAGACAGGTTATGTGCACACTGCCCACAAAATGAGGTGGAAACTGAGCTGCACTTCCTAACCTCCTGCCCAATGTATGACCATATTAGAGACACATATTTCCCTCAGATTACACAGATCCACAAAGAATTAGAAAACAAACCCAATTTTGATAAACTCCCATATCTACTGGGTGAAATACCACAGTGTGCCATCACAGCAGCAAGATTTGTGACCTGATGCCACAAGAAAAGGGCAACCAGTGAAGAACAAACACCACTGTAAATACAACCAATATTTATGCTTATTTATTTTCCCTTGTGTACTTTAACCATTTGTACATTGTTATAACACTGTATATATACATAATATGACATTTGTAATGTCTTTATTGTTTTGAAACTTCTGTATGTGTCATGTTTACTGTTAATTTTTATTGTTTATTTCACTTTTGTATATTATCTACCTCACTTGCTTTGGCAATGTTAACACATGCTTCCCATGCCAATAAAGCCACACTTAGCTATTTATCTGGTTAGCTAATCTGGATAGCTTGCAGAGGCATACGTCTCTCAATGCCTTTGTGTCAGTGTTCTAGGTTTATTTAGTTTTAGTGTTGCAGCACTATCAATATAATTTGTACTTACTGTTTCTTGTACACTAGTTCTGAGACTATCTGAGTTATATTAAACAAGACTGAGTCGTTCTCTCCCTTTACCCACACTGGGTGTGGTCTGTCTGGCCTGCTCCTCTGCCGTGGTGTGGTAGTGGTCAGCTGTTGACTGGGCCAGAGAGGCTGCTGTTGGGGTCAGTGTCCAGATCCTCCTTCTCAATCATGGGCTGCCAGGAGCGGATGGTGTGACGCAGAAAGGACATCTTCCTTACCAAGGACTGGGGGAGGTTGTCAGGGCTCTGGGAGAGAGAGGGACTTGGACGCCCACTAGCCTGGGGAAAGAATGGATTGTGGCTTTTTTATAGAGTGCTACATTGTGTTTTTTTGTAAAGCTTAAAGTGATTAAGCAGTAAACCTGGCACTTGGCTTTTTGTAATGCAGCCTATATTCAACTGACAGGAATATCAGTAACATGTCAACTTGAGTGAACTATAAGTCCAATGGTTAAATGGTTAGTCTTATGAGACCATGATGAAACTGTGTTCTAATAATCTAATCTAGCACAGACTGGAATGTGTTCATCCAATAGCATTGAGGAGTACACCACCTCAGTCATCGGCCTTATCAATAAGTGCATCAACGACATCGTCCCCACAGTGATCGTACATACATATCCCAACCAGAAGCCATGGATTACAGGCAACATCCGCATCGAGCTAAAGGCTAGAGCTGCCGCTTTCAAGGAGCGGGACACTAATCCGGACGCTTATAAGAAATCCCGCTATGCCCTCAGACGAACCATCAAACAAGCAAAGCATTAATACAGGATTAAGATTGAATCCTACTACACCGGCTCTGACGCTCGTCGGATGTGGCAGGACTTGAAAACTATTACTGACTACAAAGGGAAACCCAGACGCGAGCTGCCCAGTGACGCAAGCCTACCAGACGAGCTAAATGGCTTTAAAAAAAAAATATTTTTTATTTCACCTTCATTTTACCAGGTAAGCTAGTTGAGAACAAGTTCTCATTTCCAACTTCGACCTGGCCAAGATAAAGCAAAGCAGTGCGACAGAAACAACAACACAGAGTTACACATGGAATAAAGAAGCGTACAGTCAATAACACAATAGAAAAAAAAGAAAGTCTATATGCAGTGTGTGCAAATGGCGTGATGAGGTAAGGCAGTAAATAGGCCATAGTAGCAAAGTAATTACAATTTAGCAGATTAACACGGGAGTGAAAGATGAGCAGATGATGATGAGCAGATGATGGTGTGTAAGTAGTGATACTGGTGTGCAAAAGAGCAGCAAAGTAAATAAAAACAATGTGGGGATGAGGTAGGTAGATTGGGTGGGCTATTTACAGATGGACTATGTACAGCTGCAGCGATCGGTTAGCTGCTCATATAGCTGATGTTTAAAGTTAGTGAGGGAATGTAAGTCTCCAGCTTCAGCGATTTTTGCAATTCGTTCCAGTCACTGGCAGCAGAGAACTGGAAGGAAAAGCGGCCAAAGGAGGTGTTGGCTTTGGGGATGACCAGTGAGATATACCTGCTGGAGCGCGTCCTACGGGTGGGTGTTGTTATCGTGACCAGTGAGCTGAGATAAGGCGGAGCTTTACCTAGCATAGATTTATAGATGGCCTGGAGCCAGTGGGTCTGGCGACGAATATGTAGCGAGGGTCAGCCGACTAGAGCATACAGGTCGCAGTGGCGGATGGTATAAGGCGCTTTGGCAACAAAACGGATGGCACTGTGATAGACTGCGTCCAGTTTGCTGAGTAGAGTATTGGAAGCTATTTTGTAGATGACATCGCCGAAGTCGAGGATCGGTAGGATAGTCAGTTTTACTAGGGTAAGTTTGGCGGCTTGAGTGATGGAGGCTTTGTTGCGAAATAGAAAGCCGATTCTAGATTTGATTTTTGGATTGGGGATGTTTGATGTGAGTCTGGAAGGAGAGTTTACAGTCTAGCCAGACACCTAGGTATTTGTAGTCGTCCACGTATTCTAAGTCAGAACCGTCCAGAGTAGTGATGCTCGGTTCGAAGCAAACAACACTGAAGCATGCACGAGCTCACCAGCTGTTCTGGATGACTGTGTGATAACGCTCTCAGTAGCCAATGTGAGCAAAACCTTTAAACAGGTCAACATTCACAAAGCCGCGGGGCCAGATGGATTACCAGGACGTGTACTCAAAACATCAAAACGGCAAGTGTCTTCACTGACATTTTCAACCTCTCCCTGACTGAGTCTGTAACACCTACATGTTTCAAGCAGACCACCATAGTCCCTGTGCCCAAGGAAGGGAAGGTAACCTGCCTAAATGATTACCGCCCCTTAGCACTCACGTCGGTAGCCATGAAGTGCTTTGAAAGGCTGGTTATGGCTCACATCAACAGCATCCTCCCGGATACCCTAGACCCACTCCAATTTGCATACCGCCCCAACAGATCCACAGATGATGCAATCTCAATCGCATTCCATGTGAAAATGCTATTCATTGACGACAGCTCAGCGTTCAACACCATAGTGCCCTCAAAGCTCATCACTAAGCTAAGAACCCCGGGACTAAACACCTCCCTCTGCAACTGGATCCTGGACTTCCTGACGGGCCGCCCCCAGGTGGTAAGGGTAGGCAACAACAAGTCTGCCACACTGATCTTCAACACTGGGGCACCTCAGGGGTGTGTACTTAGTCCCCTCCTGTACTCCCTGTTCACCCACGACTACGTGGCCAAACACGACTACAACACCATCATTAAGTTTGCTGACGACACTACACCGACAACGATGAGACAGCCTATAGGGAGGAGGTCAGAGAACTGGCTGTGTGGTGCCAGGACAACAACCTCTCCCTCAATGTGAGCAAGACAAAGGAGTTGATCATGGACTATAGGAAAAGACCGTCCGAACAGCCCTCCATTAACATCAACAGGGCACGACAAAATAAAATCCCCCTCAGGAGACTGAAAAGATTTGTCATGGGTCCCCAGACCCTCAAAAAGTTCTATAGCTGCACCATTGAGAGCATCCTGACCGGTTGCATCACCGCCTGACCGGTTGCATCACCGCCTGGTATGGCAACTGCTCGGCATCAGACCTTACGGCCCAGTACATCACTGGGGCCAAGCTTCCTGCCATCCAGGACCTATATAAAGGCGGTGTCAGAAGAAAGCCCATAAAATTGACATAGACTCCAGTCACCCACGTCATAGACTGTTTTCTCTGCTACCGCATGGCAAGCGGTGTAACGCTTGTCGTCTGGAGGAGAAGAAGAGGACCAAGGTGCAGCGTGGTAAGTACTCATAATTACTTTTAATGAAATACGAATACTAATAACAAAATAAGAAACACGACGAACTAAAAGTCCAGAAAGGTGAAACAAACACTAAACCGGAAACAACCACCAACAAACACAGGTGGGAACAGGCTACCTAAATATGATTCTCAATCAGAGACAATGAATGACAGCTGCCTCTGATTGAGAACCATATCAGGCCAGACATAGAAATACAACACAAGGACAACATAGAACACCAGACATAGAATGCCCACCCAAACTCACGCCCTGACCAACCAAAACGGAGACATAAAAAGGATCTCTAAGGTCAGGACGTGACAAGCGGTACCGGAGCGCCAAGTCTAGGACCAAAAGGCTCCTTAACAGCTTCTACCCCCACTATTACATTGACCCCCCCCCCCCCCCCCCATTTGTTTTGTACACTGCTACTACTCGCTGTTTATTGTCAATGCATAGTCACTTCACCCCTACCTAACTGTACAAATTACCTCGACTAACCTGTACCCCCGTACACTGACTCGGTACCGGTACCCCTGTATATAGCTTCGTTATTGTTATTTTATTGTGTTACTTTTTATTATCTTTTATTTTTTACTTTAGTTTATTTGGTAAATTATTTTCTTAACTCTTCTTGAACTGCACTGTTGGTTAAGGGCTTGTAAGTAAGCATTTCACAGTAAGGTCTAAACTTGTAATGGGCACATGTGACAAATAAAGTTGCATTTGATTTAATATCTTATAACAGTTCAATCAGGAACTCTGGTCTGCCTGTTATTGCACCACAAGGTGAGCACGCCCACACTGTTTCTACCACCCATCCTGAGTTCATGGGACAGCCCCGCCGGCCTCTGCCGTACTTCCCAGACACAATCAGGAACTCTGGGTAATCAAATTAATGAGGGCGACCCTGACGTATCTCCCCATGCCGTGCCATGCCAAATGTCTGTGTGTGTGTGTGGTTAATTTAGTAAAAATGGACAAAGACATTTAGTCTGGAGCTTCAAAGAGCAATTAGGTAAATTACCACTTACCACTGATGAGAAAGAAGGAGAAAGTTTTGGCCAGCAACGTTTCCGGCGAGGACGGAGCACGTATATCATTCCAGATAAATCTGAGAGGCAGATAGATAAAGAGACAGACTCATTTAATTCATGTCTCTGGTGAAATACGCCAATTGGATTTCTCTTCACTGCGTACCTCACTTTTCTTACGGCCAGATATCTGGACTGCAGGGCAGTACTATAGCCTAAAGATATATCTGGACTGCAGGGCAGTACTATGGCCTTACTTCGAGATAACTGGACTGCAGGGCAGTACTATAACCTTACTGTCAGATATCTGGATTGCAGGGCAGTACTATAGTCTAAAGATATATATGGACTGCAGGGCAGTACTATAGCCTAAATAAATCCTATAAGTAAAATGTACTTCCTAGAAATTCTGTTATGATAAAATTGCACATTTTCGACCATCGGGATCTATTTGCCTGTTGTTTCATCATAACACTGTTGACATCAAACACCAAGTCAGGTTTTTATTTTGCAAGGTTTAATATTTGATTAATATTAAGATCTAGATCAAGATAAAAAAACGTATATATATAACCTGGGGTCTTAGAAGATGAGTTCACAAAACCATCTCCCTCTTTTCACCTCGTTCCCTCCTCCTCCTCCTCCTCCTCCCCTCTTCCTCTCTCTTACACCAGGTCAGGGTCATAGTGAACAGAACAGAACGGAGAACATTCTGAACAGAGCACGACTCACCCTCTGAGCCTGAGCCTGCGTTGCCATGGAAACAACCACCGTGTTGCAGACAGCGAGAGTCCAGGTAGCGATCCGTTGCCACGCAGTGGGCGTGTCCCTCTGCTACCTGCCCCGTCACCACCTCTCAGAACACGCTGAAGAAGATTTCTGTCTGGGACTACCTCTGTTTCCTGTATACAGAAAGGACAGGGGGACAGAATTAAACACAACACTGTTTTACTCTCTATGGGACAGGGTTGGTTATGAAGCTTTTATTAATGCAGTATGGGCTGTGGTATACATGCCTTCAGAAAGTATTCACACCCCTTGACTTTTCCAAATTTTGTTGAGTTACGAACGGAATTTAAGTCCACAATATACCCCATAATATCAAAGTGGAAATATGTTTGCTGTTAGCTACTGCTGTTAGCTACTGCTGCTATCTACTACTGCTATCTACTACTGCTATCTACTACTATTTACTGCTGCTATCTACTGCTGTTATCTACTGCTGCTATCTACTGCTGCTATCTACTACTGCTATCTACTACTGCTATCTACTACTATTTACTGCTGCTACCTACTGCTGCTATCTACTGCTGCTATCTACTACTGCTATCTACTACTGCTATCTACTACTATTTACTGCTGCTACCTACTGCTGCTATCTACTGCTGCTATCTACTACTGCTATCTATTACTGCTATCTACTACTATTTACTGCTGCTACCTACTGCTGTTATCTACTGCTGTTATCTACTGCTGCTATCTACTACTGCTATCTATTACTGCTATCTACTACTATTTACTGCTGCTACCTACTGCTGCTACCTACTGCTGTTATCTACTGCTGATATTGACTGCTGCTACCTACTGCTGCTACCTACTGCTGCTACCTACTGCTGTTATCTACTGCTGCTACCTACTGCTCCTACCTACTGCTGTTATCTACTGCTGCTACCTACTGCTGTTATCTACTGCTGCTACCTACTGCTGTTATCTACTGCTGCTACCTACTGCTGTTATCTACTGCTGCTATCTACTGCTATTGATGTGATGTTGATGTGATGTTGATGTTGATGTGATGTTGATTTTGATGTGATGTTGATGTTGATGTTGATGTGATGTTGATGTTGATGTTGATGTTGATGTGATGTTGATGTTGATGTTGATGTGATGTTGATGTTGATGTGATGTTGATGTGATGTTGATGTTGATGTGATGTTGATGTGAAGTTGATGTTGATGTGATGTGATGTTGATGTTGATGTTGATGTTGATGTTGATGTGATGTTGATGTGATGTTGATGTTGATGTTGATGTGATGCTGATGTGATGTTGATGTTGATGTTGATGTGATGTTGATGTTGATGTTGATGTTGATGTTGATGTGATGTTGATGTGACGTTGATGTGATGTTGATGTTAATGTGATGTGATGTTGATGTTGATGTTGATGTTGATGTGATGTTGATGTTGATGTGATGTTGATGTTGATGGTATGTGATGTTGATGTTGATGTGATGTTGATGTTGATGTTGATGTGATGTTGATGTTGATGTTGATGGTGATGTTGATGTGATGTTGATGTGATGTTGATGTTGATGTTGATGTGATGTTGATGTGATGTTGATGTTGATGGGGTGTTGATGTTGATGTTGATATTGATGTTGATGTTGATGTGATGTTGATGTTGATGGGGTGTTGATGTTGATGTTGATGTTGATGTGATGTTGATGTTGATGGGGTGTTGATGTTGATGTGGATGTGGATGTGGATGTGGATGTTGATGTTGATGTTGATGTGATGTTGATGTTGATGTGATGTTGATGTTGATGTGATGTTGATGTTGATGTTGATGTTGATGTGATGTTGATGTGATGTTGATGTTGATGTGATGTTGATGTGATGCTGATGTGATGTTGATGTTGATGTTGATGTTGATGTGATGTGATGTTGATGTGACGTTGATGTGATGTTGATGTGATGTTGATGTTGATGTTGATGTTGATGTGATGTTGATGTTGATGGTGATGTTGATGTGATGTTGATGTGATGTTGATGTTGATGTTGATGTGATGTTGATGTGTTGTTGATGTTGATGTTGATGTTGATGTGATGTTGATGTGATGTTGATGTTGATGGGGTGTTGATGTTGATGTTGATATTGATGTTGATGTTGATGTGATGTTGATGTTGATGGGGTGTTGATGTTGATGTTGATGTTGATGTGATGTTGATGTGTTGTTGATGTTGATGGTGATGTTGATGTGATGTTGATGTGATGTTGATGTGATGTTGATGTGATGTTGATGTGATGTTGATGTTGATGTTGATGTTGATGTGATGTTGATGTTGATGTGTTGTTGATGTTGATGTTGATGTTGATGTGATGTTGATGTGATGTTGATGTTGATGTTGATGTTGATGTTGATGTGTTGTTGATGTTGATGGTGATGTTGATGTTGATGTGATGTTGATGTGATGTTGATGTGATGTTGATGTGATGTTGATGTTGATGTTGATGTTGATGTTGATGTGATGTTGATGTTGATGTGTTGTTGATGTTGATGTTGATGTTGATGTGATGTTGATGTGATGTTGATGTTGATGGGGTGTTGATGTTGATGTTGATATTGATGTTGATGTGATGTTGATGTTGATGGGGTGTTGATGTTGATGTTGATGTTGATGTTGATGTGATGTTGATGTTGATGGGGTGTTGATGTTGATGTTGATGTTGATGTGGATGTGGATGTTGATGTGATGTTGATGTTGATGTTGATGTTGATGTGATGTTGATGTTGATGTTGATGTTGATGTGATGTTGATGTTGATGTTGATGTGATGTTGATGTTGATGTGATGTTGATGTGATGTTGATGTGAAGTTGATGTTGATGTGATGTGATGTTGATGTTGATGTTGATGTTGATGTGATGTTGATGTTGATGTGATGTTGATGTGATGTTGATGTTGATGTGATGTTGATGTGATGCTGATGTGATGTTGATGTTGATGTTGATGTGATGTTGATGTTGATGTTGATGTTGATGTGATGTTGATGTGACGTTGATGTGATGTTGATGTTAATGTGATGTGATGTTGATGTTGATGTGATGTTGATGTTGATGTGATGTTGATGTGATGTTGATGTTGATGTTGATGGTATGTGATGTTGATGTGATGTTGATGTTGATGTGATGTTGATGTTGATGTTGATGTTGATGTGATGGTGATGTTGATGTGATGTTGATGTGATGTTGATGTGATGTTGATGTGTTGTTGATGTTGATGTTGATGTTGATGTGATGTTGATGTGATGTTGATGTTGATGGGGTGTTGATGTTGATGTTGATATTGATGTTGATGTTGATGTGATGTTGATGTTGATGGGGTGTTGATGTTGATGTTGATATTGATGTTGATGTTGATGTGATGTTGATGTTGATGGGGTGTTGATGTTGATGTTGATGTTGATGTGGATGTTGATGTTGATGTTGATGTGATGTTGATGTTGATGGGGTGTTGATGTTGATGTTGATGTTGATGTGATGTTGATGTTGATGTTGATGTTGATGGGGTGTTGATGTTGATGTTGATGTGATGTTGATGTTGATGTTGATGTTGATGTTGATGTGATGTTGATGTTGATGTTGATGTGATGTTGATGTTGATACAGCCTCATGTTGCTCAGCATGACCATATGTGCAACTACCAGACACGGCATATGGGACACACGCACTGACCACAGTGTCATAGAAATATAATTTACAGTATTTTAGGTTAAGTTAATTTAAGCGTTTTACCATTTCACACTGTTTTGCTTGAGCGGTATGGGTACATTGGTTACATTGGTTACTCAGCCTAACAAATACATCGTTTCTATTGTCGTTGTTGTTATTGTTATCATCAAACTATAATCTCACCAGTGGACTGCTGAAGGCTACTTCCCCCTGGGCACTTCCTCTGTCTTTGTTCCTGTGATGGCCGCTGCCGCTGTGAGGTCAATGGGCGCCATGGCAACGATGTATTGCTTCTGGGTCATGGTCACGGTTGTCCTCCAGGGTCCGTCTTGTCCGTGAGGGGAGTGGTCTCTGGTGTAAGATGACCTCTTCCTCTGGGTCATCAGCCTCCTCAAGGACAGGCAGACGGATGGCTGGAGAGGAGAGCCAAAACATATTCACTGTACTGTACACTCACTCAGTTAGTATAACCTGGTCTCAGATCTGTTTGTACTGTGGAGCCAAATCCTGTTGATGTTTTAATTATCATAGAAGTTGGCTAGACAACACAAACAGATCCTGGAGCAGATTGGTGAATTGCTTCAGCTGTCCAAAAGCATTTCAAATCAAATCAAATTGTATTTGTCACATGCCCCGAATACAACAGGTGTAGACCTTACAGTGAAATGCTTACTAACAAACCCTTAACCAACAATGCAGTTTTAAGAAAATACCTAAAAAAATGAGAAATAAAAGTAACAAATAATTAAAGAGCAGCAGTAAAATAACAATACCGGGGCTATATACAGGGTATTACGGTACAGAGTCAATGTGGAGGCTATATACAGGGTATTACGGTACAGAGTCAATGTGGAGGCTGTATACAGGGGGTACCGGTACAGAGTCAATGTGGAGGCTATATACAGGGGTACCGGTACAGAGTCAATGTGGAGGCTGTATACAGGGGGTACCGGTACACAGTCTAGTTATTATATTAATATCTCTCCTACTATACAGTCTGGTTATTATATTAATATATTAATATCTCTCCTACTATACAGTCTAGTTATTATATTAATATATTCATATCTCTCCTACTATACAGTCTAGTTATTATATTAATATCTCTCCTACTATACAGTCTAGTTAATATATTAATATCTCTCCTACTATACAGTCTAGTTATTATATTAATATCTATCCTATTATACAGTCTAGTTATTATATTAATATCTCTCCTATTATACAGTCTGGTTATTATATTAATATCTCTCCTACTATACAGTCTGGTTATTATATTAATATATTAATATCTCTCCTACTATACAGTCTAGTTATTATATTAATATATTAATATCTCTCCTACTATACAGTCTAGTTATTATATTAATATATTAATATCTCTCCTAATATACAGTCTAGTTATTATATTAATATCTCTCCTACTATACAGTCTGGTTATTATATTAATATCTCTCATTCTATACAGTCTAGTTATTATATTAATATCTCTCATTCTATACAGTCTAGTTATTATATTAATATCTTTCCTACTATACAGTCTGGTTAATATATTAATATCTCTCATTCTATACAGTCTAGTTATTATATTAATATCTCTCCTACTAGACAGTCTAGTTATGATATCATGGGAATAATATTTGACCATTGAAGACGGAGAGGGAGTCCTCAGTACTTTTTCTGTCAGGCAGCACTCCATTTCTAAGAAGAGAGAGAATGACCATTATCCTTCTGGCTCTGGATAGTCAGCCTACCAGTCATAACCATTATCCTTCTGGCTCTGGATAGTCAGCCTACCAGTCATAACCCTTATCCTTCTGGCTCTGGATAGTCAGCCTACCAGTCATAACCATTATCCTTCTGGCTCTGGATAGTCAGCCTACCAGTCATAACCATTATCCTTCTGGCTCTGGATAGTCAGCCTACCAGTCATAACCCTTATCCTTCTGGCTCTGGATAGTCAGCCTACCAGTCATAACCATTATCCTTCTGGCTCTGGATAGTCAGCCTACCAGTCATAACCATTATCCTTCTGGCTCTGGATAGTCAGCCTA
Source organism: Salvelinus alpinus (assembly GCF_045679555.1). NCBI lineage: Eukaryota > Metazoa > Chordata > Actinopteri > Salmoniformes > Salmonidae > Salvelinus > Salvelinus alpinus. The sequence continues at coordinate 98,591,574 of NC_092089.1, read as the reverse complement.
CCAGTCATAACCATTATCCTTCTGGCTCTGGATAGTCAGCCTACCAGTCATAACCATTACCCTTCTGGCTCTGGATAGTCAGCCTACCAGTCATAACCATTATCCTTCTGGCTCTGGATAGTCAGCCTACCAGTCATAACCATTATCCTTCTGGCTCTGGATAGTCAGCCTACCAGTCATAACCATTATCCTTCTGGCTCTGGATAGTCAGCCTACCAGTCATAACCATTACCCTTCTGGCTCTGGATAGTCAGACTACCAGTCATAACCATTATCCTTCTGGCTCTGGATAGTCAGCCTACCAGTCATAACCATTATCCTTCTGGCTCTGGATAGTCAACCTACCAGTCATAACCATTATCCTTCTGGCTCTGGATAGTCAGCCTACCAGTCATAACCATTATCCTTCTGGCTCTGGATAGTCAGCCTACCAGTCATAACCATTATCCTTCTGGCTCTGGATAGTCAAACTACCAGTCATAACCATTATCCTTCTGGCTCTGGATAGTCAGCCTACCAGTCATAACCATTATCCTTCTGGCTCTGGATAGTCAACCTACCAGTCATAACCATTATCCTTCTGGCTCTGGATAGTCAACCTACCAGTCATAACCATTATCCTTCTGGCTCTGGATATTCAAACTACCAGTCATAACCATTATCCTTCTGGCTCTGGATAGTCAACCTACCAGTCATAACCATTATCCTTCTGGCTCTGGATAGTCATTCTACCAGTCATAACCATTATCCTTCTGGCTCTGGATAGTCAGCCTACCAGTCATAACCATTATCCTTCTGGCTCTGGATATTCAAACTACCAGTCATAACCATTATCCTTCTGGCTCTGGATAGTCAACCTACCAGTCATAACCATTATCCTTCTGGCTCTGGATAGTCAGCCTACCAGTCATAACCATTATCCTTCTGGCTCTGGATATTCAAACTACCAGTCATAACCATTATCCTTCTGGCTCTGGATAGTCAGCCTACCAGTCATAACCATTATCCTTCTGGCTCTGGATAGTCAGCCTACCAGTCATAACCATTATCCTTCTGGCTCTGGATAGTCAAACTACCAGTCATAACCATTATCCTTCTGGCTCTGGATAGTCAACCTACCAGTCATAACCATTATCCTTCTGGCTCTGGATAGTCAGCCTACCAGTCATAACCATTATCCTTCTGGCTCTGGATAGTCAGCCTACCAGTCATAACCATTATCCTTCTGGCTCTGGATAGTCAAACTACTAGTCAATAATGTATTCATCCACAAGACACGACTCACACAAGACACAAAATCACATTACTGCAGTTTTATGTTGTGAGAAGGCCGTACTGCCTGCCAAAACATTCATAGCTGCATATTTCTATATTCTTCTGCCATCATCAAATCACGATCGACCGGAGATTGTCCTGAATTAAGTCAATTATCTGATCTTCAGATATGTAAAGTATAGGGGCAACAGTCTCTTGGAAACCTGGCTCTTCTCCAAATGGGTTAGCCAGCAACCTGACGTCTCTGGGATAATGGCTCCAAATATTGACGATTGTCGGAGATAACAACTCTGTTAACTATTCTCTACTTGTTGCGTCGATGAGCCAGGTGTGTATCGCTTTGAACCTGACAGTGTCATTACACAGACACCAGCCACGTCAGAGGGAGAGGGTGAGAGAGGGTGAGAAAGGGGGAGAGAGGGTGAGAAAGGGGGAGAGAGGCTGAAAAAGGGTGAGAGAGGGTGAGAAAGGGTGAGAGAGGGTGAGAAAGGGTGAGAGAGATAGATCTCAGAAAGATAAATGTTGTGTACAGTTCATTTGAAAAGGTCGCTCAAGTTTAGGGTTAAATCCCACTCATCTGACAGCACTCCGGGATGGTTAAACGAGAGTGTATGTGTCTGTGTGAGGACGTAACCTTTCTCTACACAAGGCGTGTGTGTGTGTGTGTGTGTGTGTGTGTGTGTGTGTGTGTGTGTGTGTGTGTGTGTGTGTGTGTGTGTGTGTGTGTGTGTGTGTGTGTGTGTGTGTGTGTGTGTGTGTGTGTGTGCGTGTGCGTGCGTGCGTGCGTGCGTGCGTGCGTGCGTGCGTGCGTGCGTGCGTGCGTGCGTGCGTGCGTGCGTGCGTGCGTGCGTGCGTGCGTGCGTGCGTGTGTGTGTGTGAAGCACGTGTGTGTTAGCAGTTGAGGGGCAGCATTGGTGGCTGTTGACACAATACTTGTGACAAACAGCCAGATTCACATTGTTTTGTCTCTTGCTTGAATACCCCCCAAACTCATCCAGCCATGGCATCTCATGATGACTCAACCACCGCTGAGTTCATTGTGTAACATCAGTGGTGTTGACCTGTGTGTGTGTGTGTTGACGATGTTGACCAGGGGCTGCCGGCCCTAGGGGACAGGCATGTCCGGTGAGGTGCCTGCCTAGCTGCCTGCCTACCTCCCTGCCTGCCTGCCCTCCTCTCTCCCTGCCTGCCTGGCTGCCTGCCTACCTCCCTGCCTACCTGCCTGCCTGCCTGCCTGGCTGCCTGCCTACCTCCCTGCCTGCCTGCCTGCCTGCCTACCTCCCTGCCTACCTCCCTGCCTGCCTGCCTGCCTGCCCTCCTCTCTCCCTGCCTGCCCTCCTCTCTCCCTGCCTGCCCTCCATTCTCCCTGCCTGCCCTCCTCTCTCCCTGCCTGCCCTCCATTCTCCCTGCCTGCCCTCCTCTCTCCCTGCCTGCCCTCCATTCTCCCTGCCTGCCCTCCTCTCTCCCTGCCTGCCCTCCATTCTCCCTGCCTGCCCTCCTCTCTCCCTGCCTGCCCTCCATTCTCCCTGCCTGCCCTCCTCTCTCCCTGCCTGCCCTCCTCTCTCCCTGCCTGCCCTCCTCTCTCCCTGCCTGCCCTCCATTCTCCCTGCCTGCCCTCCTCTCTCCCTGCCTGCCCTCCATTCTCCCTGCCTGCCCTCCTCTCTCCCTGCCTGCCCTCCATTCTCCCTGCCTGCCCTCCTCTCTCCCTGCCTGCCCTCCTCTCTCCCTGCCTGCCTGCCTCTCTGCCTGTCTGTCTGCTGCCTGCCTGCCTGCCCTCCTCTCTGCCTGCCTGCCCTCCTCTCTGCCTCCCTGTCTGCCTCCCTGTCTGCCTCCCTGTCTGCCTCCCTGTCTGTCTGTCTGTCTGTCTGTCTGTCTGTCTGTCTGTCTGTCTGCCCTCCTGCCCGCCTGCCCGCCGGTCTGTCTGTCTGTCTGTCTGTCTGTCTGTCTGTCTGTCTGCCTGGACAGTGTTTTTGTGTCTTAAGCCTGGACTGGAGCTGCTCTGCCTACCTTAACCCTCCCACTCTCTCTCACCCGCTCTCCTCTCTCTCTCTCTCTCCCGCTCTCCTCTCTCTCTCTCTCTCCCCCTCTCTCTCTCTCTCTATCCTCCCTTCCTCTGTACCTGCCCACTCTCTCTCTCTCTCTCTCTCTCTCTCTCTCTCTCTCTCTCTCTCTCTCTCTTTCTCCCTCCATCCCTTCATCCTGCCCACAGCTGATACCACTCCTCCCAGTATGCCAGTAGAGATCTCCTGGGAAGTGAGAGAGGGAGCAGCTGCATCTCAATTGCATTTAAATGTTTCTTAATTTAAGGGCTTTATTGGCACGGGAAACATGTTTTCATTGCCAAAGCAAGTGAAATAAACAATAAAAATGAACAGTAAACTTTACACTCACAAAAGTTCCAAAATAATAAAGACATTATAAATGTTGTATTACAACTATATACAGTGTTGTAATGATGTGCAAATGGTTAAAGTACAAAAGGGAGGCCTCCCGGGTGGCGCAGTGGTCTAAGGCCACCAGAGACTCTGGGTTCGCGCCCAGGCTCTGTCGCAGCCGGCCGCGACCGGGAGGTCCATGGGACGACGCACAATTGGCTCAGCGTCGTCCGGGTTAGGGAGGGTTTGGCCGGCAGGGATATCCTTGTCTCATCGCGCACTAGCGACTCCTGTGGCGGGCCAGGCACACTAACCAGGTCGCCAGGTGTACGGTGTTTCCTCCGACACATTAGTGCGGCTGGCTTCCGGGTTGGATGCGCGCTGTGTTAAGAAGCAGTGCGGCTTGGTTGGGTTGTGTTTCGGAGGACGCATGGCTCTCGACCTTCGTCTCTCCCGAGCCCGTACGGGAGTTGTAGCGATGAGACAAGACAGTAACTACTAACAAATGGATACCAGGAAATTGGAGACAAAAAGGGGGGTAAAAAAATCAATTAAAAAAAGCAAAAAACGGAAAATAAATTAACATGAATATAGGTTGTATTTATAATGGTGTTTGTTCTTCACTGGTTGCCCTTTTCTTGTGGCAACAGGTCACACATCTTGCTGCTGTGATGGCACACGGTTATATTTCACCCAATAGATATGGGAGTTTCTCAAAATTGGATTTGTTTTCAAAGGGAAATATGTGTCTCTAATATGGTCATACATTTGGCAAGAGGTTAGGAAGTGCAGCTCAGTTTCCACCTCATTTTGTGGGCAGTGTGCACATAGCCTGTCTTCTCTTGAGAGCCATGTCTGCCATCGGTGGCCTTTCTCAATAGCAAGTCTATGCATCTCTCTCCCGCTCTCTCTCTCTCTCTCTGTGTGTTAATTAACAACATTACTACAACATAACAGACTGTAGTTGGGTAGAACATAGTAGGGCTGTTGTGTAATACCGCTCTCTCTCTCTGTGGTAATTAACAACATTACTACAACGTAACAGACTGTAGTTGGGTAGAACATAGTAGGGCTGTTGTGTAATACCGCTCTCTCTCTCTGTGTTAATTAACAACATTACTACAACGTAACAGACTGTAGTTGGGTAGAACATAGTAGGGCTGTTGTGTAATACCGCTCTCTCTCTCTGTGTTAATTAACAACATTACTACAACGTAACAGACTGTAGTTGGGTAGAACATAGTAGGGCTGTTGTGTAATACCGCTCTCTCTCTCTGTGGTAATTAACAACATTACTACAACGTAACAGACTGTAGTTGGGTAGAACATAGTAGGGCTGTTGTGTAATATCGCTCTCTCTCTCTGTGTTAATTAACAACATTACTACAACGTAACAGACTGTAGTTGGGTAGAACATAGTAGGGCTGTTGTGTAATAGCGCGCTCTCTCTCTCTCATCCTAAAGAGGAAATCCTTTCTCACTTCCTCCTACTCTTCCTCCCTCCATCCCTCCCCACTCTACCTCTCTTCAATTCAAATGTTATTGATCACGTACACAACTTCCCTCTCTCTCTCCTGTCATTCCCCCTCTCTCTCTCCTGTCATTCCCCCTCTCTCTCTCCTGTCATTCCCCCTCTCTCTCTCCTGTCATTCCCTCTCTCTCTCCTGTCATTCCCTCTCTCTCTCTCCTGTCATTCCCCCTCTCTCTCTCCTGTTATTCCCCATCTCTCTCTCCTGTCATTCCCTCTCTCTCTCCTGTCATTCCCCCTCTCTCTATCCTGTCATTCCCTCTCTCTCTCCTGTTATTCCCCCTCTCTCTCTCCTGTCATTCCCCCTCTCTCTATCCTGTCATTCCCCCTCTCTCTCTCCTGTCATTCCCCCTCTCCCCTCTTTCTCACCAACCTCTCCCCTAAATTAATTAGCTTTATATAATGAAAGAGTTGAAACTGAAATTGTTTCCCTCTGAATAGTGCGTTATTGTTTACCGGTAATTCTAAAATATCTAACTGCTAACCTCACTGCCCGCCTTTCCACTGACGCAACTCTCTGATGAAGATTTCATCAACTGCTGCGATGGATGTGAGATATTGTTGTGTGGCTCTTCAAAAGGAGAATAATCTCCCACACACTTTCTATTTCTAGGTCAAAACTTCCCATGGGGTTTTAAAACACAGATGAAGCAAACACACACACACACACACACACACACACACACACACACACACACACACACACACACACACACACACACACACACACACACACACACACACACACACACACACACACACACACACACACACAAACACACACACACACACACACACACACACACACACACACACACACATACACACACACACACACAACACAACAACCAACGCTGCAAACACACACACACACACACACACACACACACACACACACACACACACACACACACACACACACACACACACACACACACACACACACACACACACCAGAGGAACCACTGTCTATGATCATTCCCATATACACGGAGGTGTCAGTAATACACCATATTATGGTTTTGCGACTCAATGCCAGTACAATTCACAGTAAACTACCGTATTATTACAGTAAAAATGATTGTTGAGCAGGAGATACACATCTACAGTAACCTGCAGCACATAAAGCCTTACTAAACTACCGCATTTTTACTCCATTATCATTAGTGGTTCTGTAACAACATTACTCCATTATCATTATCAGTAGTGGTTCTGAAACAACATTACACCAGTACTCCATTATCAGTAGTGGTTCTGAAACAACATTACTCCATTATCATTATCAGTAGTGGTTCTGAAACAACATTACGCCATTATCGTTAGTGGTCCTGACACAACATTACTACATTATCCGTTGTGGTCCTGAAACAACATTGCTCCATTATCGGTAGTGGTTCTGAAACAACATTACTCCATTATCAGTAGTGATTCTGGAACAAATTTTATCCATTATCGTTAGTAGTTCTGAAACAACATCACTCCATTATCATTAGTGGTCCTGGAACAACATTACTCAATTGTCCGTAGTGGTTCTGAAACAACATTACAGCATTATCATTAGTGGTTCTGAAACGACATTACTCCATTATCATTAGTGGTTCTGAAACAATGTTACTCCATTATCATTTGTGGTTCTGAAACAACGTTACTCCATTATCATTCGTGGTTCTGAAACAACATTGCTCCACTACCATTATCAGTAGTGGTGCTGAAACAACATTACTCCATTATCAGCAGTGGTCCTGAAACAACATTACTCATTTACATTACATTTAAGTCATTTAGCAGACGCTCTTATCCAGAGCGACTTACAAATTGGTGCATTCACCTTATGATATCCAGTGGAACAACCACTTTACAATAGTGCATCTAACTCTTTTAAGGGGGGGGGGGGGGGGGGGTTAGAAGGATTACTTTATCCTATCCTAGGTATTCCTTAAAGAGGTGGGGTTTCAGGTGTCTCCGGAAGGTGGTGATTGACTCCGCTGACCTGGCATCGTGAAGGAGTTTGTTCCACCATTGGGGTGCCAGAGCAGCGAACAGTTTTGACTGGGCTGAGCGGGAACTGTACTTCCTCAGAGGTAGGGAGGCGAGCAGGCCAGAGGTGGATGAACGCAGTGCCCTTGTTTGGGTGTAGGGCCTGATCAGAGCCTGAAGGTACGGAGGTGCCGTTCCCCTCACAGCTCCGTAGGCAAGCACCATGGTCTTGTAGCGGATGCGAGCTTCAACTGGAAGCCAGTGGAGAGAGTGGAGGAGCGGGGTGACGTGAGAGAACTTGGGAAGGTACTCCATTATCATTAGTGGTTCTGAAACAAACATTACTCCATTACCGTTATCAGCAGTGGTTCTGAAAGAAACATGACTCCATTATCAGTAGTGGTTCTGAAACAACATTACTCCATTATCATTGGTGGTTCTGAAACAGCATTACTCCATTATCAGTAGTGGATCTGAAACACATATTACTCCATTATCATTCTCAGTAGTGGTTCTGAAATGACATTACTCCATTATCATTATCGGTAGTGGTTCTGAAACAACCTTACTCCATTATCAGTAGTGGTTCTGAAACAATATTACTCCATTACTCCATTGTCAGTAATGGTCCCGAAACAACATGAGTACATTATCATTTGTGGTTCTGAAACAACATTACTCCATTATCATTAATGGTTCTGAAACAACATTACTCCACCACCATTATCAATGGTGGTCCAGAAACAACATTACTCCATTATCAGTAGTGGTTCTGAAACAACATTGCTCCATTACCATTATCATTAGTGGTTCTGAAACAACATTACTCCGTTATCATTAGTGGTCCTGAAACAACATTACTCCATTACTCCATTATCAGTAGTGGTTCTGAAACAACATTACTCCATTATCAGTAGTGGTTCTGAAACAACATTAATCCATTATCATTAGTGGTTCTGAAACAACATTACTCCATTATCATTGTCAGTAGTGGTCCTGAAACAACATTACTCCATTACCATTAATGGTTCTGAGACAACATTACTCCATTATCATTCGTGGTTCTGAAACAGCATTGCTCCATTATCCTTAATGGTTATAAAACAACGGTACTCCATAATCATTTGTGGTTCTGAAACAACATTACTCCATTATCATTAATGGTTCTGAAACAACATCACTCCACTACCATTATCTGTAGTGGTCCTGAAACAACATTACTCCATTATCATTAGTGGTTCTGAGACAACATTACTCCATGGTCATTAGTAGTTCTGAAACAATATTACTACGTTATCATTAATGGTTCTGAAACGACATTACTCCGCTACCATTATCAGTAGTGGTCCTGAAACAACATTACTCCATTATCATTAGTGGTTCTGGAACAACATTACTCCATTATCAGTAGTGGTTCTGACAAAACATTACTCCATTATCATTATCGGTAGTGGTTCTGAAACAAATTTGCTCCATTATCAGTCATGGTTCTGAAACATCATTACTCCATTACCATTAGTGGTTCTGAAACAGCATTACTCCACTGCCATTATCGGTAGTGGTCCTGAAACAACATTACTCCATTATCGGTAGTGGTCCTGAAACAACATTACTCCATTATCAGTAGTGGTCCTAAAACAACATTTCTCCATTATCATTGGTGGTTCTGAAACAGCATTACTCCATTATCAGTAGTGGTTCTGAAACAGCATTACTCCATTATCATTAGTGGTTCTGAAACAACATTACTCCATCATCAGTAGTGGTTCTGAAACAACATTACTCCATCATCAGTAGTGGTTCTGAAACAACATTACTCCATTATCAGTAGTGGTCCTGAAATAACATTACTCCACTAGTACTTAACTGCAGTACATTCTACATTAGATTGGCTCATAGCCTAAGACCACCCTTTGCAAACTAAAGAATCACTACATTGAATCAGGAAGAGGTTTGAGTCAACAATATGGGATCCTATATAAATGTGTACGTACTGTAGGCTGTGTTTAATGTGTGGAAGCATAGGCATATAACCTGTGAATAGTGTGGGCTAGAATTCAAACTGCAGTTGTTGAAGTAGAAACCTGATGAGTAGGATGTGTGTGGGCTTATTTTCTAAAGATACAGTTCAGTGTGTATACTTAGTAGGGAGCAGAATGTATACACAGTACTTTAGTAGGTAACAGAATATATATACAGTACTTTAGTGGGGAACAGAATGTATATACAGTACTTTAGTAGGAAACAGAATATATATACAGTACTTTAGTGGGGAACAGAATGTATATACAGTACTTTAGTAGGAAACAGAATATATATACAGTACTTTAGTAGGGAGCAGAATGTATATACAGTACTTTAGTAGGTAACAGAATATATATACAGTACTTTAGTAGGAAACAGAATATATATACAGTACTTTAGTACTTTTCTTTTTTTTTTTTTTTTTTTTTTTTTTTTTTTTTACGTGTTATTTCTTACATCGGTACCCCGGGTAATCTTAGGTTTCATTACATACAGTCGGGAGGAACTACTGAATATACGATTAACGTCAACTCATCATCGTTCCTACCAGGAATATGACTTTCCCGAAACGGATCCAGTGTCTTGCCTTCCACACAATACAATGGATCTGATCCCAGCCGGCGACCCTGTGCGACGCCGAAAAAGGGGAAAACGTGGCGGTCTCGTGGTCAGGCTTCGGAGACGGGCACATCGCGCTCCACTCCCTAGCATACTACTCGCCAATGTCCAGTCTCTTGACAATAAGGTTGATGAAATCCGAGCACGGGTAGCATTCCAGAGAGACATCAGGGATTGCAACGTGCTCTGCTTCACGGAAACATGGCTAACTCAAGGGACGCTAACGGAGTCGGTGCAGCCAGCTGGTTTCTCCATGCATCGCGCCGACAGAAACAAACATCTTTCCGGTAAGAAGAGGGGCGGGGGGGTATGCCTTATGATTAACGAGAAGTGGTGTGATCATCATAACAACACACAAGAACTCAAGTCGTTCTGTTCACCTGATCTAGAACTCCTCACAATCAAATGTCGACCGCATTATCTACCAAGGGAATTCTCGTCAATCATAATCACAGCCGTATACATTCCCCCACAAGCAGACACGTCGATGGCCCTGAACGAACTTTATCTGACTCTTTGTAAACTGGAAACCACACACCCTGAGGCTGCATTCATCGTAGCTGGGGATTTTAACAAGGCTAATCTAAAAACAAAACTCCCTAAATTCTATCAGCATATCGATTGTGCTACCAGGGCTGGAAAAACACTAGACCATTGTTACACTAATTTCCGCGACGCTTATAAGGCCCTCCCCCGCCCCCCTTTCGGAAAAGCTGACCACGACTCCATTTTGTTGATTCCAGCCTACAAACAAAAACTCAAACAACAAGCTCCCGCGCTCAGGTCTGTTCAACGCTGGTCCGACCAATCTGAATCCACGCTTCAAGACTGCTTCGATCACGCAGATTGGAATATGTTCCGCATCGCGTCCAACAACAATATTGACGAATATGCTGATTCGGTGAGCGAGTTCATTAGGAAGTGCATTGACGATGTCGTACCCACAGCAACGATAAAAACATTCCCAAACCAGAAACCGTGGATTGACGGCAGCATTCGCGTGAAACTGAAAGCGCGAACCACTGCTTTTAACCAGGGCAAGGTGACCGGAAGCATGACCGAATACAAACAGTGTAGCTATTCTCTCCGCAAGGCAATCAAACAGGCCAAGTCTCAGTACAGAGACAAAATCGAGTCGAAATTCAACAGCTCAGACACAAGAGGTATGTGGCAGGGTCTACAGTCAATCACGGATTACAAAAAGAAAACCAGCCCCGTCGAGGACCAGGATGTCTTGCTCCCAGACAGGCTAAACAACTTTTTTGCCCGCTTTGAGGACAATACAGTGCCACTGACACGGCCCCCTACCAAAACCTGCGGGCTCTCCTTCACTGCAGCCGAGGTGAGTAAAACATTTAAACGTGTTAACCCTCGCAAGGCTGCAGGCCCAGACGGCATTCCCAGCCGCGTCCTCAGAGCATGCGCAGACCAGCTGGCTGGTGTGTTTACGGACATATTCAATCAATCCTTATCCCAGTCTGCTGTTCCCACATGCTTCAAGAGGGCCACCATTGTTCCTGTTCCCAAGAAAGCTAAGGTAACTGAGCTAAACGACTACCGCCCCGTAGCACTCACTTCCGTCATCATGAAGTGCTTTGAGAGACTAGTCAAGGACCATATCACCTCCACCCTACCGGACACCCTAGACCCACTCCAATTTGCTTACCGACCCAATAGGTCCACAGACGACGCAATCACAACCACACTGCACACTGCCCTAACCCATCTGGACAAGAGGAATACCCATGTGAGAATGCTGTTCATCGATTACAGCTCAGCATTTAACACCATAGTACCCTCCAAACTCGTCATCAAGCTCGAGACCCTGGGTCTCGACCCCGCCCTGTGCAACTGGGTCCTGGACTTCCTGACGGGCCGCCCCCAGGTGGTGAGGGTAGGTAACAACATCTCCACCCCGCTGATCCTCAACACTGGGGCCCCACAAGGGTGCGTTCTGAGCCCTCTCCTGTACTCCCTGTTCACCCACGACTGCGTGGCCATGCACGCCTCCAACTCAATCATCAAGTTTGCGGATGACACTACAGTGGTAGGCTTGATCACCAACAACGACGAGACGGCCTACAGGGAGGAGGTGAGGGCCCTCGGAGTGTGGTGTCAGGAAAATAACCTCATACTCAACGTCAACAAAACAAAGGAGATGATTGTGGACTTCAGGAAACAGCAGAGGGAGCACCCCCCTATCCACATCGACGGGTCAGTAGTGGAGAAGGTGGAAAGTTTTAAGTTCCTCGGTGTACACATCACGGACAAACTGAACTGGTCCACCCACACAGACAGCGTTGTGAAGAAGGCGCAGCAGCGCCTCTTCAACCTCAGGAGGCTGAAGAAATTCGGCTTGTCACCAAAAGCACTCACAAACTTCTACAGATGCACAATCGAGAGCATCCTGTCGGGCTGTATCACCGCCTGGTACGGCAACTGCTCCGCCCACAACCGTAAGGCTCTCCAGAGGGTAGTGAGGTCTGCAGAACGCATCACCAGGGGCAAACTACCTGCCCTCCAGGACACCTACACCACCCGATGTCACAGGAAGGCCATAAAGATCATCAAGGACAACAACCACCCAAGCCACTGCCTGTTCACCCCGCTATCATCCAGAAGGCGAGGTCAGTACAGGTGCATCAAAGCAGGGACCGAGAGACTGAAAAACAGCTTCTATCTCAAGGCCATCAGACTGTTAAACAGCCACCACTAACATTTAGCGGCCGCTGCCAACATACTGACTCAACTCCAGCCACTTTAAAAATGGGAATTGATGGAAATTATGTAAAAATGTACCACTAGCCACTTTAAGCAATGCCACTTAATACAATGTTTACATACCCTACATTACCCATCTCATATGTATATATACTGTACTCTATATCATCTACTGCATCTTGCCATCTTTATGCAATACATGTACCACTAGCCACTTTAAACTATGCCACTTTATGTTTACATACCCTACAGTACTCATCTCATATGTATATACCGTACTCTATACCATCTACTGCATCTGCCATGCCGTTCTGTACCACCACTCATCCATATATCTTTATGTACATATTCTTTATCCCTTACACTTGTGTGTGTGTGTAAGGTAGTAGTGTGGAATTGTTAGGTTAGATTACTGTTGGTTATTACTGCATTGTCGGAACTAGAAGCACAAGCATTTCGCTACACTCGCATTAACATCTGCTAACCATGTGTATGTGACTAATAAAATTTGATTTGATTTGATGATTTGATTTGATTTGAATGTATATACAGTACTTTAGTGGGGAACAGAATGTATATACAGTACTTTAGTATGGAGCAGAATGTACATACAGTAATTTAGTATGGAGCAGAATGTACATAAAGTACTTTAGTAGGGAACAGAATGTATACATAGTACTTTAGTATGTATATACAGTAATTTGGTATGTAACAGAATGTATATACAGTACTTTAGTATGGAGCAGAATGTATATACAGTACTTTAGTATGTAGCAGAATGTACATACAGTACTTTAGTATGGAGCAGAATGTACATAAAGTACTTTAGTAGGGAGAAGAATGTATACACAGTACTTTAGTATGTAACAGGACAGATGGTTTGCATGTCGGATGCCTTTCACTCCCTCATGGTGACATATGCTGTGTTTTCCAGTACAGGCTGCTAAACCTGTCCTCACAGTCCTGATATATATAGATATATACATACATACACACACACACGCACGCACGCACGCACGCACGCACGCACGCACGCACACACACACACACACACACACACACACACACACACACACACACACACACACACACACACACACACACACACACACACACACACACACACACACACACACACACACGAATCCAAGATGGCGTAGCAGTGTAGACGTGTATTTTTTAGTGCTCTCGTGCACATTGTATTTTTTCGTACTTCTTGTATATATTTATTATTTTTTTTCTATCTCTTTTCGATTTTCAATTCGATTATACCTTCCGGTAACCTACCTCACCCAATGTGGTACGGAATCGCTATCATTTTTTATCTTTGGAACACATTCACGAACCCCCAGTAGCTAACCAGCTACAAGCTACCAGCTACAAGCTACTTAGCCATTTTTAACCGATGCTAGCAGCTTTTACCGTTGGGACTGTGGAACACATTCAAGAACCCCCAGTAGCTAACCAGCTACAAGCTACCAGCTACAAGCTACTTAGCCATTTTTAACCGATGCTAGCAGCCTTTACTTTTGGCACAGACACCAGCCCTGTTATTAGCCTGGATATTACTCACCAATTTAACAGCATCGGACTGTCTCTCGACAACAACGCCGGATTCCTGCCGTAATCCCTGAGCCACTACTTCTGATCCTCACAGCTAGCCTGCAGCTAACGCAGCTAGCACAGCTAGTGCCACTGCTACGAAGCTAGCATCAGTTAGCAAACACAATTCTACAATCACAACCTCTCTCTCGCCATCCGGCCTGGATTCTCTGTCGACACGACCACATCTGGTCTGCAGACGATTACCCCATCCGCTGTACCCTCAACCGGCCTCCGTCTGAGCAGACCCCCTTCGTCTGAGCAGACTCACCCCCCCCGGGCTACTAACTTTAAACACCGCGTGCTAGCTTAGCGGCGACTTCCCTGCTCCATCTACGGCTGCCCCCTGGACACTATGATCACCTGGCTACATAGCTGATGCCTACCGGACTGTCCATTAATTTACGGTACTCCATTCTGTTTACTTGTGTTTTATCTGTCGGCTCTGTGTTTTAACTCAGGCTCTGTGTGTAGTTAATCCGACCCTCTCTGCCTAGTCGTCGCCATTTTTACCTGCTGTTGCTGTGTTAGCTGACTAGCTGCTGTTATCTCACCTGTTGTTTTAGCTAGCTCTCCCAATCAAGACCTGCAATCACTTTATGCCTTACTGTATGTCTCTGCCAAATATCAATATGCCTTGTATACTGTTGTTCAGGCTAGTTATCATAGTTATCATTGTTTTGGTTTGCAATGGACCCCGTAGTTCCACTCTCCGTACCTCTGATACCCCCTTCGTCCCACCTCCCACACATGCGGTGACCTCACCCATTGAGACCAGCATGTCCAGAGATACAACCTCTCTTATCATCACCCAGTGCCTGGGCTTGCCTCCGCTGTACCCGTGCCCCACCATACCCCTGTCTGCACATTATGCCCAGAATCTATTCTACCACGGCCATAAATCTGCTCCTTTTATTCCTTGTCTCCAACGCTCTAGGCGACCAGTTTTGATAGCCTTTAGCCGCACCCTCATCCTACTACTCCTCTGTTCCTCGGGTGATGTGGAGGTTAACCCAGGCCCTGCATGTCCCCAGGCACCCTCATTTGTTGACTTCTGTGATCGAAAAAGCCTTGGCCTCATGCATGTCAACATCAGAAGCCTCCTCCCTAAGTTTGTCTTACTCACCGCTTTAGCACACTCTGCCAACCCTGATGTCCTTGCCGTGTCTGAATCCTGGCTTAGGAAGGCCACCAAAAATTCTGAGATTTCCATACCCAACTATAACACTTTCCGTCAAGATAGAACTGCCAAAGGGGGAGGAGTTGCAATCTACTGCAGAGATAGCCTGCAAAGTTCTGTCATACTTTCCAGGTCTATGCCCAAACAGTTCGAACTTCTAATTTTAAAAATTAATCTCTCCAGAAATAAGTCTCTCACTGTTGCCGCCTGCTACCGACCCCCCTCAGCTCCCAGCTGTGCCCTGGACACCATCTGTGAATTGATCGCTCCCCATCTAGCTTCAGAGTTTGTTCTGTTAGGTGACCTAAACTGGGATATGCTTAACACCCCGGCAGTCCTACAATCTAAGCTAGATGCCCTCAATCTCACACAAATCATCAAGGAACCTACCAGGTACAACCCTAAATCCGTCAGCATGGGCACCCTAATAGACATTATCCTGACCAACCTGCCCTCCAAATACACCGCTGCTGTCTTCAATCAAGATCTCAGCGCTCACTGCCTCATTGCCTGTATCCGCTGCGGGTCCGCGGTCAAACGACCACCCCTCATCACTATCAAACGCTCCCTAAAACACTTCTGCGAGCAGGCCTTTCTAATCGACCTGGCCCGGGTACCCTGGATGGATATTGACCTCATCCCGTCAGTTGAGGATGCCTGGTCATTCTTTAAAAGTTACTTCCTCACCATATTAGACAAGCATGCTCCGTTCAAAAAATGCAGAACTAAGAACAGATATAGCCCTTGGTTCACTCCAGACCTGACTGCCCTCGACCAGCACAAAAACATCCTGTGGCGAACTGCAATAGCATCGAAGAGCCCACGCGATATGCAACTGTTCAGGGAAGTCAGGAACTAATACACGCAGTCAGTCAGGAAAGCAAAGGCCAGCTTTTTCAAGCAGAAATTTGCATCCTGTAGCTCTAACTCCAAAAAGTTCTGGGATACTGTAAAGTCCATGGAGAACAAGAGCACCTCCTCCCAGCTGCCCACTGCACTAAGGCTAGGTAACACGGTCACCACCGATAAATCCGTGATGATCGAAGACTTCAACAAGCATTTCTCAATGGCTGGCCATGCCTTCCTCCTGGCGACTCCAACCTTGGCCAACAGCCCCCCCCCCCCCCCCCCGCTGCTACTCGCCCAAGCCTCCCCAGCTTCTCCTTTACCCAAATCCAGATAGCAGATGTTCTGAAAGAGCTGGAAAACCTGGACCCATACAAATCAGCTGGGCTTGACAATCTGGACCCCCTATTTCTGAAACTGTCCGCCGCCATTGTCGCACCCCCTATTACCAGCCTGTTCAACCTCTCCTTCGTATCATCTGAGATCCCCAAGGATTGGAAAGCTGCCGCGGTCATCCCCCTCTTCAAAGGGGGAGACACCCTGGACCCAAACTGTTACAGACCTATATCCATCCTGCCCTGCCTATCTAAGGTCTTCGAAAGCCAAGTCAACAAACAGATCACTGACCATCTCGAATCCCACCGTACCTTCTCCGCTGTGCAATCCGGTTTCCGAGCCGGTCACGGGTGCACTTCAGCCACGCTCAAGGTACTAAATGATATCATAACCGGCATCGATAAAAGACAGTACTGTGCTGCCGTCTTCATCGACCTGGCCAAGGCTTTCGACTCTGTCAATCACCATATTCTTATCGGCAGACTCAGTAGCCTCGGTTTTTCTAATGACTGCCTTGCCTGGTTCACCAACTACTTTGCAGACAGAGTTCAGTGCGTCAAATCGGAAGGCATGCTGTCCGGTCCTCTGGCAGTCTCTATGGGGGTACCACAGGGTTCAATTCTCGGGCCGACTCTTTTCTCTGTATATATCAATGATGTTGCTCTTGCTGCGGGCGATTCCCTGATCCACCTCTACGCAGACGACACCATTCTGTATACTTCTGGCCCTTCTTTGGACACTGTGATAACCAACCTCCAAACGAGCTTCAATGCCATTCAACACTCCTTCCGTGGCCTCCAACTGCTCTTAAACGCTAGTAAAACCAAATGCATGCTCTTCAACCGTTCGCTGCCTGCACCCGCACGCCCGACTTGCATCACCACCCTGGACGGTTCTGACCTAGAATATGTGGACATCTATAAGTACCTAGGTGTCTGGCTAGACTGCAAACTCTCCTTCCAGACTCATATCACACATCTCCAATCCAAAATCAGATCTAGAGTCGGCTTTCTATTTCGCAACAGAGCCTCCTTCACTCACGCTGCCAAACTTACCCTAGTGAAACTGACTATCCTACCGATCCTCGACTTCGGCGATGTCATCTACAAAATGGCTTCCAATACTCTACTCAGCAAACTGGATGCAGTTTATCACAGTGCCATCCGTTTTGTTACTAAAGCACCTTATTCGACCCACCACTGCGACCTGTATGCCCTAGTCGGCTGGCCCTCGCTACATGTTCGCCGTCGGACCCACTGGCTCCAGGTCATCTACAAGGCTATGCTAGGTAAAGTGCCGCCTTATCTCAGTTCACTGGTCACGATGGCTACACCCACCCGTAGCACGCGCTCTAGCAGGTGTATCTCACTGATCATCCCTAAAGCCAAAACCTCATTTGGACGCCTTTCCTTCCAGTTCTCTGCTGCCTGCGACTGGAACGAATTGCAAAAATCCCTGAAGTTGGAGACTTTTATCTCCCTCAACAACTTTAAACATCTGCTATCCGAGCAGCTAACCGATCGCTGCAGCTGTACATAGTCCATCGGTATATAGCCCACCCAATTTACCTACCTCACCCCCCCCCATACTGCTTTTATTTCCTTTTCTGCTTTTTTTGCACACCAGTATCTCTACTTGCACATGACCATCTGATGATTTACCACTCCAGTGTTAATCTGCTAAATTGTAATTATCTGATTTATTGCCTACCTCCTCATGCCTTTTGCACACATTGTATATAGATTCTCTTTTTTCTTTTTTTCTACCATGTTATTGACTTGTTTATTGTTTACTCCATGTGTAACTCTGTGTTGTTGTCTGTTCACACTGCTATGCTTTATCTTGGCCAGGTCGCAGTTGCAAATGAGAACTTGTTCTCAACTAGCCTACCTGGTTAAATAAAGGTAAAATGAAAAAATAAAATAAAAAACACACACACACACACTGCTCAGGACAGGAGAAATGCATATCAGAGTGAACTAATAGACCATTATGTTGTCTGATCTAGATTGTGATGTGTAGAACATCTGTTGAGAACGGCTGTTGAAGTATGAAAATTATAGGGGAATATTGGGACTATTGTAAAAATCTAATTATCACATTATTCATTGTGGAAAAATCAGCATGTGTTTATTGCACATACCTGTAGCAGAGGAGCGGTACGGTGTGGAATGACAAGTGTGTGTGTGTGTGTGTGTGTGTGTGTGTGTGTGTGTGTGTGTGTGTGTGTGTGTGTGTGTGTGTGTGTGTGTGTGTGTGTGTGTGTGTGTGTGTGTGTGTGTGTGTGTGTGTGTGTGTGTGCGTGGGTGTGACAGATTTACCCTCTGTTCCATGCAGCTGGTCTAGGCTAGTCTTGGCTAGCAGTCTCACTGAACAGCACATCACAGTGGAAATGTGGAGCAGCTGTTGACAGACTCACTGCCTGACACACACACACACACACACACACACACACACACACACACACACACACACACACACACACACACACACACACACACACACACACACACACACACACACACACACACACACACACACACACACACACACACACACACACACATACACACATTAAGGACAAAGGTCTGTGAATCGTTAATTACTCCAGTGACATGGAAGTACTACAAAGCAGAAAGCATCTGCCTTTCCCCCCTCACTTGCATCTCTACGCTAATACACAAATGGCACCCTATACCCTATATAGTGCACTACTTTTGACCAGTCCATAGGGGCTCTGGTCAAAAGTAGGGCACTATATAGGGAATAGGGTGCCATTTGGTATGTATCCGAAATAAGGCTCAATTTAGCACAAAAACATCTGTCTGCTGGAGCGCAATAATGAAGTGTTCACTCCCCACTGTTTTCTCTTGTCTGGCCTTGGTCGGTAACACTGGGTTACAGTGGGTTACAGTTGTAAAGTGAATCTTTACCTATGCATGGGGAAACCTGGAACAGGGGGACGTCACTTCAGATCAGTTCGTACACTAGTGAGGGCTTTTTCCTATTTTAGCTCCCAGAAACACCTGTTAGGTTAGAGACAGAAACGCACGCACACGCACACACACGCGCGCGCGCGCGCGCACACACACACATGCACACGCACACTCTCCTCCAGCCTCTCTAAGTAGGACTCCAGCAGTCCAGTTAGTAGTAGTTGTGAGCTCAGCTCTCCTCTCCTCACCACCTTCCCACTTATTGGCCGAGACAGAGACGTCTCCTTGGCGCCTGCCCTTGACATCAAATTAGAAGTTGTCCTGGTCTACATGTTGAAGAAGTGGAGAAGGCTTAATGGAGGCCCACTTAAGGGCCTAGAACAGCATAGCACACACACACACGGACGGACACATTCAACCACCGACTCCACTGCTCTGGGACTGGGCTGTTAGCTACAGACAGACAGACTCCACTGCTCTGGGACTGGGCTGTTAGCTACAGACAGACAGCCAGACAGACTCCACTGCTCTGGGACTGGGCTGTTAGCTACAGACAGACAGACTCCACTGCTCTGGGACTGGGCTGTTAGCTACAGACAGACAGCCAGACAGACTCCACTGCCCTGGGACTGGGCTGTTAGCTACAGACAGACAGACTCCACTGCTCTGGGACTGGGCTGTTAGCTACAGACAGACAGCCAGACAGACTCCAC
Organism: Salvelinus alpinus; assembly: GCF_045679555.1. NCBI lineage: Eukaryota > Metazoa > Chordata > Actinopteri > Salmoniformes > Salmonidae > Salvelinus > Salvelinus alpinus. Next base: position 98,571,442 of record NC_092089.1, on the reverse strand, counting down.
TGCTCTGGGACTGGGCTGTTAGCTACAGACAGACAGACAGACAGACTCCACTGCCCTGGGACTGGGCTGTTAGCTACAGACAGACAGCCAGACAGACTCCACTGCCCTGGGACTGGGCTGTTAGCTACAGACAGACAGACAGGTAGACTCCACTGCCCTGAGACTGGGCTGTTAGCTACAGACAGACAGACAGACAGACTCCACTGCCCTGGGACTGGGCTGTTAGCTACAGACAGACAGACAGACTCCACTGCCCTGGGACTGGGCTGTTAGCTACAGACAGACAGACAGACTCCACTGCCCTGGGACTGGGCTGTTAGCTACAGACAGACAGACAGACTCCACTGCCCTGGGACTGGGCTGTTAGCTACAGACAGACAGACTCCACTGCCCTTGCAGTCAGCATTCCAATTCATCCCAAAGGGTTTGAGGTCAACCCTATATGCATTTGGGAAGGTTGCGTTCTCCTGGCATCCACAAACCCAGATTCGCCTGTCGGACTGCCAGACGGTGAAGCGTGATTCATCACTCCAGAGAACACGTTTACACTGCTCCAGAGTCCAATGGCGTCGAGCTTTACACCACTCCAGCTTTCATAAATCTCCCGACGAACAGTTCTTGTGCTGACGTTGCTTCCAGAGGCAGTTTGGAACTCGGTAGTGAGTGTTGCAACCGAAGACAGACAACGTTTACGCGCTACACGCTTCAGCAGTCTGCGGTCCCGTTCTGTGAGCTTGTGTGGCCTTCCACTTTGCGGCTGAGTCGTGGTTGCTCCTAGATGTTTTAACTTCACAATAACAGCACTTATAGTTAAATTTGATGAACTGACTAGTTGGAAAGGTGGCATCCTATGACTGTGCCATGTTGAAAGCCACCAAGCACTTGAGTAAGGCCATTCTACTGCCAATGTTTGTCTATGGAGATTGCATGGCTGTGTGCTCGATTTTAGACACCTGTCATCAACGGTGTGGCTGAAATAACCGAATCCACTCATTTGAAGGTGTGTCAACATACTTTTTTATATATAATTTACATTAACCTAATATGATTCACTATTGCTAGTAGAGGAAAGAGGAAAGAAAGGTAAACTAACAATGTAATGCAAAATGTAAGTAAACTAACACTAAAGTGACAGTTATAAATGTAAGTAAACTAACACTAAAGTGAAAGTTATAAATGTAAGGAAACTAAAGTGACAGTTATAAATGTAAGTAAACTAACACTAAAGTGACAGTTATAAATGTGAGGAAACTAACACTAAAGAGACAGTTATAAATGTGAGGAAACTAACACTAAAGTGACAGTTATAAATGTGAGGAAACTAACACTAAAGACACAGTTATAAATGTGAGGAAACTAACACTAAAGTGACAGTTATAAATGTGAGGAAACTAACACTAAAGTGACAGTTATAAATGTGAGGAAACTAACACTAAAGAGACAGTTATAAATGTGAGGAAACTAACACTAAAGTGACAGTTATAAATGTGAGGAAACTAACACTAAAGTGACAGTTATAAATGTGAGGAAACTAACACTAAAGAGACAGTTATAAATGTGAGGAAACTAACACTAAAGTGACAGTTATAAATGTGAGGAAACTAACACTAAAGTGACAGTTATAAATGTGAGGAAACTAACACTAAAGAGACAGTCATAAATGTGAGGAAACTAACACTAAAGAGACAGTTATAAATGTGAGGAAACTAACACTAAAGTGACAGTTATAAATGTGAGGAAACTAACACTAAAGAGACAGTCATAAATGTGAGGAAACTAACACTAAAGAGACAGTCATAAATGTGAGGAAACTAACACTAAAGAGACAGTTATAAATGTGAGGAAACTAACACTAAAGTAACAGTTATAAATGTAAGGAAACTAACACTAAAGTGACAGTTATAAATGTGAGGTAACTAACACTAAAGTGACAGTTATAAATGTGAGGAAACTAACACTAAAGAGACAGTTATAAATGTAAGGAAACTAACACTAAAGTGACAGTTATAAATGTAAGGAAACTAAAGTGACAGTTATAAATGTAAGGAAACTAACACTAAAGAGACAGTTATAAATGTAAGGAAACTAACACTAAAGTGACAGTTATAAATGTAAGGAAACTAAAGTGACAGTTATAAATGTAAGGAAACTAACACTAAAGTGACAGTTATAAATGTAAGGAAACTAAAGTGACAGTTATAAATGTAAGGAAACTAACACTAAAGTGACAGTTATAAATGTAAGGAAACTAACACTAAAGTGACAGTTATAAATGTAAGGAAACTAACACTAAAGAGACAGTTATAAATGTGAGGAAACTAACACTAAAGTGACAGTTATAAATGTAAGGAAACTAAAGTGACAGTTATAAATGTAAGGAAACTAACACTAAAGTGACAGTTATAAATGTAAGGAAACTAAAGTGACAGTTATAAATGTAAGGAAACTACCACTAAAGTGACAGTTATAAATGTAAGGAAACTAAAGTGACAGTTATAAATGTAAGGAAACTAACACTAAAGAGACAGTTATAAATGTAAGGAAACTAACACTAAAGTGACAGTTATAAATGTAAGGAAACTAAAGTGACAGTTATAAATGTGAGGAAACTAACACTAAAGTGACAGTTATAAATGTAAGGAAACTAACACTAAAGTGACAGTTATAAATGTGAGGAAACTAACACTAAAGATACAGTTATAAATGTAAGGAAACTAACACTAAAGTGACAGTTATAAATGTGAGGAAACTAACACTAAAGTGACAGTTATAAATGTGAGGAAACTAACACTAAAGTGACAGTTATAAATGTGAGGAAACTAACACTAAAGAGACAGTTATAAATGTGAGGAAACTAACACTAAAGTGACAGTTATAAATGTGAGGAAACTAACACTAAAGTGACAGTTATAAATGTAAGGAAACTAACACTAAAGTGACAGTTATAAATGTGAGGAAACTAACACTAAAGTGACAGTTATAAATGTGAGGAAACTAACACTAAAGTAACAGTTATAAATGTGAGGAAACTAACACTAAAGTGACAGTTATAAATGTAAGTAAACTAACACTAAAGTGACAGTTATAAATGTGAGGAAACTAACACTAAAGAGACAGTTATAAATGTGAGGAAACTAACACTAAAGTGACAGTTATAAATGTGAGGAAACTAACACTAAAGTGACAGTTATAAATGTAAGGAAACTAACACTAAAGTGACAGTTATAAATGTGAGGAAACTAACACTAAAGTGACAGTTATAAATGTAAGGAAACTAACACTAAAGTGACAGTTATAAATGTGAGGAAACTAACACTAAAGAGACAGTTATAAATGTGAGGAAACTAACACTAAAGTGACAGTTATAAATGTGAGGAAACTAACACTAAAGTGACAGTTATAAATGTAAGGAAACTAACACTAAAGTGACAGTTATAAATGTGAGGAAACTAACACTAAAGTGACAGTTATAAATGTAAGGAAACTAACACTAAAGTGACAGTTATAAATGTGAGGAAACTAACACTAAAGTAACAGTTATAAATGTGAGGAAACTAACACTAAAGTGACAGTTATAAATGTAAGTAAACTAACACTAAAGTGACAGTTATAAATGTGAGGAAACTAACACTAAAGAGACAGTTATAAATGTGAGGAAACTAACACTAAAGTGACAGTTATAAATGTGAGGAAACTAACACTAAAGTGACAGTTATAAATGTGAAGAAACTAACACTAAAGTGACAGTTATAAATGTGAGGAAACTAACACTAAAATGACAGTTATAAATGTGAGGAAACTAACACTAAAGTGACAGTTATAAATGTAAGGAAACTAACACTAAAGTGACAGTTATAAATGTAAGGAAACTAAAGTGACAGTTATAAATGTAAGTAAACTAACACTAAAGTGACAGTTATAAATGTGAGGAAACTAACACTAAAGAGACAGTTATAAATGTGAGGAAACTAACACTAAAGTGACAGTTATAAATGTGAGGAAACTAACACTAAAGACACAGTTATAAATGTGAGGAAACTAACACTAAAGTGACAGTTATAAATGTGAGGAAACTAACACTAAAGTGACAGTTATAAATGTGAGGAAACTAACACTAAAGAGACAGTTATAAATGTGAGGAAACTAACACTAAAGTGACAGTTATAAATGTGAGGAAACTAACACTAAAGTGACAGTTATAAATGTGAGGAAACTAACACTAAAGAGACAGTTATAAATGTGAGGAAACTAACACTAAAGTGACAGTTATAAATGTGAGGAAACTAACACTAAAGTGACAGTTATAAATGTGAGGAAACTAACACTAAAGAGACAGTCATAAATGTGAGGAAACTAACACTAAAGAGACAGTTATAAATGTGAGGAAACTAACACTAAAGTGACAGTTATAAATGTGAGGAAACTAACACTAAAGAGACAGTCATAAATGTGAGGAAACTAACACTAAAGAGACAGTCATAAATGTGAGGAAACTAACACTAAAGAGACAGTTATAAATGTGAGGAAACTAACACTAAAGTAACAGTTATAAATGTAAGGAAACTAACACTAAAGTGACAGTTATAAATGTGAGGTAACTAACACTAAAGTGACAGTTATAAATGTGAGGAAACTAACACTAAAGAGACAGTTATAAATGTAAGGAAACTAACACTAAAGTGACAGTTATAAATGTAAGGAAACTAAAGTGACAGTTATAAATGTAAGGAAACTAACACTAAAGAGACAGTTATAAATGTAAGGAAACTAACACTAAAGTGACAGTTATAAATGTAAGGAAACTAAAGTGACAGTTATAAATGTAAGGAAACTAACACTAAAGTGACAGTTATAAATGTAAGGAAACTAAAGTGACAGTTATAAATGTAAGGAAACTAACACTAAAGTGACAGTTATAAATGTAAGGAAACTAACACTAAAGTGACAGTTATAAATGTAAGGAAACTAACACTAAAGAGACAGTTATAAATGTGAGGAAACTAACACTAAAGTGACAGTTATAAATGTAAGGAAACTAAAGTGACAGTTATAAATGTAAGGAAACTAACACTAAAGTGACAGTTATAAATGTAAGGAAACTAAAGTGACAGTTATAAATGTAAGGAAACTACCACTAAAGTGACAGTTATAAATGTAAGGAAACTAAAGTGACAGTTATAAATGTAAGGAAACTAACACTAAAGAGACAGTTATAAATGTAAGGAAACTAACACTAAAGTGACAGTTATAAATGTAAGGAAACTAAAGTGACAGTTATAAATGTGAGGAAACTAACACTAAAGTGACAGTTATAAATGTAAGGAAACTAACACTAAAGTGACAGTTATAAATGTGAGGAAACTAACACTAAAGATACAGTTATAAATGTAAGGAAACTAACACTAAAGTGACAGTTATAAATGTGAGGAAACTAACACTAAAGTGACAGTTATAAATGTGAGGAAACTAACACTAAAGTGACAGTTATAAATGTGAGGAAACTAACACTAAAGAGACAGTTATAAATGTGAGGAAACTAACACTAAAGTGACAGTTATAAATGTGAGGAAACTAACACTAAAGTGACAGTTATAAATGTAAGGAAACTAACACTAAAGTGACAGTTATAAATGTGAGGAAACTAACACTAAAGTGACAGTTATAAATGTGAGGAAACTAACACTAAAGTAACAGTTATAAATGTGAGGAAACTAACACTAAAGTGACAGTTATAAATGTAAGTAAACTAACACTAAAGTGACAGTTATAAATGTGAGGAAACTAACACTAAAGAGACAGTTATAAATGTGAGGAAACTAACACTAAAGTGACAGTTATAAATGTGAGGAAACTAACACTAAAGTGACAGTTATAAATGTAAGGAAACTAACACTAAAGTGACAGTTATAAATGTGAGGAAACTAACACTAAAGTGACAGTTATAAATGTAAGGAAACTAACACTAAAGTGACAGTTATAAATGTGAGGAAACTAACACTAAAGAGACAGTTATAAATGTGAGGAAACTAACACTAAAGTGACAGTTATAAATGTGAGGAAACTAACACTAAAGTGACAGTTATAAATGTAAGGAAACTAACACTAAAGTGACAGTTATAAATGTGAGGAAACTAACACTAAAGTGACAGTTATAAATGTAAGGAAACTAACACTAAAGTGACAGTTATAAATGTGAGGAAACTAACACTAAAGTAACAGTTATAAATGTGAGGAAACTAACACTAAAGTGACAGTTATAAATGTAAGTAAACTAACACTAAAGTGACAGTTATAAATGTGAGGAAACTAACACTAAAGAGACAGTTATAAATGTGAGGAAACTAACACTAAAGTGACAGTTATAAATGTGAGGAAACTAACACTAAAGTGACAGTTATAAATGTGAAGAAACTAACACTAAAGTGACAGTTATAAATGTGAGGAAACTAACACTAAAATGACAGTTATAAATGTGAGGAAACTAACACTAAAGTGACAGTTATAAATGTAAGGAAACTAACACTAAAGTGACAGTTATAAATGTAAGGAAACTAAAGTGACAGTTATAAATGTGAGGAAACTAACACTAAAGTGACAGTTATAAATGTAAGGAAACTAACACTAAAGTGACAGTTATAAATGTGAGGAAACTAACACTAAAGTGACAGTTATAAATGTGAGGAAACTAACACTAAAGTGACAGTTATAAATGTGAGGAAACTAACACTAAAGTGACAGTTATAAATGTGAGGAAACTAACACTAAAGTGACAGTTATAAATGTGAGGAAACTAACACTAAAGTGACAGTTATAAATGTAAGGAAACTAACACTAAAGTGACAGTTATAAATGTGAGGAAACTAACACTAAAGTGACAGTTATAAATGTGAGGAAACTAACACTAAAGTGACAGTTATAAATGTAAGGAAACTAACACTAAAGTGACAGTTATAAATGTGAGGAAACTAACACTAAAGTGACAGTTATAAATGTGAGGAAACTAACACTAAAGTGACAGTTATAAATGTAAGGAAACTAACACTAAAGTGACAGTTATAAATGTGAGGAAACTAACACTAAAGTGACAGTTATAAATGTAAGTAAACTAACACTAAAGTGACAGTTATAAATGTGAGGAAACTAACACTAAAGTGACAGTTATAAATGTAAGGAAACTAACACTAAAGTGACAGTTATAAATGTGAGGAAACTAACACTAAAGTGACAGTTATAAATGTGAGGAAACTAACACTAAAGTGACAGTTATAAATGTGAGGAAACTAACACTAAAGTGACAGTTATAAATGTGAGGAAACTAACACTAAAGTGACAGTTATAAATGTAAGGAAACTAACACTAAAGTGACAGTTATAAATGTGAGGAAACTAACACTAAAGTGACAGTTATAAATGTGAGGAAACTAACACTAAAGTGACAGTTATAAATGTAAGGAAACTAACACTAAAGTGACAGTTATAAATGTGAGGAAACTAACACTAAAGTGAGAGTTATAAATCTATGTGGTTATAAACTGATGGTGGCTATCAACAGTGGCTAATATTTAACATGTTACATTTGTTATTAAATACAGTGAAAATCCGGGCATACAGTTGTTGAAGTCGGAAGTTTACATTCACCTTAGCCAAATACATTTAAACTCAGTTTTTCACAATTCCTGACATTTAATCCTAGTAAAAATTCTCTGTCTTAGGTCAGTTAGGATCACCACTTTATTTTAAGACTGTGAAATGTCAGAATAATAGTAGAGAGAATGAGTCAGGTTTGTAGGCCTCCTTGCTCGCACACGCTTTTTCAGTTCTGCCCACAAATTTTTATAGGATTGAGGTCAGGGCTTTGTGATGGCCACTCCAATACCTTGACTTTGTTGTCCTTAAACCATTTTGCCACAACTTTGGAAGTATGCTTGGGGTCATTGTCCATTTGGAAGACCCATTTGCGACCAAGCTTTAACTTCCTGACTGATGTCTTGAGACGTTGCTTCAATATATCCAATATATCTTGCAAGCCTCCCCTTTTTCCTCCAAACATAACGATGGTCATTATGGCCAAACAGTTCTATTTTTGTTTCATCAGACCAGAGGACATTTCTCCAAAAAGTACAATCTTTGTCTCCATGTGCAGTTGGAAACCATAGTCTGGCTTTTTTATGGCGGTTTTGGAGCAGTGGCTTCTTCCTTGCTGAGCGGCCACTCAGATTATGTCGATATAGAACTCGTTTTACTGTGGATATAGATACTTTTGTACCTGTTTCCTCCAGCATCTTCACAAGGTCCTTTGCTGTTCTGGGATTGATTTGCACTTTTCCCACCAAAGTACGTTCATCTCTAGGAGACAGAACGCATCTCCTTCCTGAGCTGTATGACGGCTGCGTGGTCCCATGGTGTTTATACTTGCGTACTATTGTTCGTACAGATGAACGTGGTACCTTCAGGCGTTTGGAAATTGCTCCCAAGGATGAATCAGACTTGTGGAGGTCTACCATTTTTTTTCTGAGGTCTTGGCTGATTTCTTTTGATTTTCCCATGATGTATATAGAAGGTGAATGGCATACTATTCTCATTGTTAAGTTCAAGTACAGAGTATGTGTAGAGAGAAAAGTACATAAACAGTGAATAACGTTCCAGTTACATGTGCTTAACGCGAGTCTAAATTCCCCTCTAAATAAATAGGCCTGGGACTGAACAAGTTTTTAAAACACAACATCCTTCTCCTCCTATTTGTCCCAGCAGTGTAAACAGGCATGATGATCACTAGTCATAAATAATAACCACACTCACTTTTTAAAACATTAACTATTCAGCACTGTCCAACATTAAGTATTTAAATGCAGCCGTTTCCGAAACAGCAGTTGTCATATCAGAAGTAGGGAGGAGAGGGAATGGACTGATCCGGTTTGAGTGGTGGTGGGTGTGGAATAATACAGTTTTAATGGTGGCGGGTGTGGAATAATGCTGTTTGAATGGTGGTGGGTGTGGAATAATACAGTTTGAATGGTGGTGGGTGTGGAATAATGCAGTCTGAGTGGTGGTGGGTGTGGAATAATACAGTTTTAATGGTGGTGGGTGTGGAATAATGCTGTTTGAGTGGTGGTGGGTGTGGAATAATACAGTTTTAATGGTGGTGGGTGTGGAATAATGCTGTTTGAATGGTTGTGGGTGTGGAATAATGCAGTTTGAATGTTGGTGGGTGTGGAATAATGCAGTCTGAATGGTGGTGGGTGTGGAATAATACAGTTTTAATGGTGGTGGGTGTGGAAGAATGCTGTTTGAATGGTGGCGGGTGTGGAAGAATGCAGTGAGATTGTAAGAGAGTGAGGTTGAGTCAGGGGGATCTCTCTATTCTCTACTCTTGGCTTGTTGTGAGTGAGGTTTTATTCTCTCTCTCTCTCTCTCTCTCTCTCTCTCTCTCTCTCTCTCTCTCTCTCTCTCTCTCTCTCTCTCTCTCTCTCTCTCTCTCTCTCCCTCTCCCTCTCTCTCTCTCTCTCTCTCTCTCTCTCTCTCTCTCTCTCTCTCTCCCTCTCCCTCCCTCTCTCTCTCTCTCGCTCGTCTCCATGATAGGAAGGGAGTAGGGACAGATATGATGATATCCCTGGGGATGGCTGATTGGCTGGAGGGCTAGGGATGGCTGATTGTCTGGATGGCTGGGGATGGCTTACTGGCTGGAGATGGCTGACTGGCGCCACACCATAACAACCCCACTACTAGTTCACCATAGAAATGGATGCACTGCTGTGTTCTGAACCCATTATAAAGACACAGAGAGAGAGAGAGAGAGAGAGAGGAGTACATCTTCAACCCTATATCTGTGGCTGGTTTGCCTGTTCCCTCTCAGAGCCTCTGTATACACACAGTCTCTCCCAGTCACATCCTGCATTGGGCACAGTCTCTCCCAGTCACATCATGCATTGGATACAGTCTCTTCCAGTCACATCATGCATTGGGTATATGAAATGATATACAGTGTAGGCTGAATTACGTTTTAATTGAATTTAGATACATCTTCATAATGGCTGACAATCAATACACAAGTTATTTACATGAGTCATTATTATGAAATATTACAATTGGAATTTACAGGAACTTTGTACAAAATATGCCTGATGCGTCGTGGTGACGTGGTTGATTCATCTCGGGTTCCTGTCACAGTCATTTCTGGAGAGAAACAAAATGGTTGCTAGTTGGTAGTGGTAGAGCTTTACTTTCCTCGCTGCCAAGTAGCTGCTTTTAAAAGTCCACTAGAAACAAATGGGGAAAAAATAAGAAAACTAAACAAAGAAAAAACTCAAAGTACAGGGTCAGGAAAAATTACATTCTTATTTTTCTTCGAGCTTTTTTGATTTGTGTTATCCGGCCTCGGTACATTTGACCTGTTAGTTAGTTAGACTGCAAAAAAAACTAAAAAAACAGACCCGTTTAAATATATAATTCATTCATAATTTTTATACATCAGGTTTTTCATGAATATTTAGTTTATAAAAATGGACCATGTCCTTTTCAACATGATTTTTAAAACCTTATATCTACATTTCATCAAAACATAAAACCTAATCACAATGGAACGTGTCAAAGTTGTAGAACCAATAAACTCTATTGATATGATTGTGGATTACTAGATTTATGCAGCAACTTTCATTGCAATGAAAGATGGGCTCTCTTGATGTCCATCAGCAATGTAAATAAGCACCCCACTGGGTAATAAATGAATAAAGCAAACCTCTCTCCCCTTGATGCCGCCCACACTGGCAATGCAGAGGCAAGGGTTATACAGCACTGTCTCTCTCTTTAAACGAGGCCAGTTTGATTTGGTGGACTACTAGATTCTGAGAAGTACAACAAAGTCAGGTCAAAAAACACTTGGCAGGTCAGAGCTTCAAGTTCCACCGTCTTACTATACTTTTACATATGAAACCTTCATGGGAACTTCAATGGCCAGAATGGATGATGGGTCATGACCTCTAGGTTAAAGGTCATGAACCCACAAAATGGCAGGACAGAAATGGCAGCACTGAAGACCCATTGGAATGTCCATAGAGAAGAGTGCCCCCTATTGACCAGCTGCGGTACTTTCACTTACAGTAGCCCGTTGTTGTTGGTCCCCAAATAAACGCCAAGCTCAGCCTAAGCGATGGGTGTGAAAAAGAGTGCTGCAGTAATGGTGCTTGCAACACTTCTTGTCACACAGAAGAAATAACCTTAACTAGTTAAAAACCAAAATGCTTTGTGCTCCCATCGTCAAAGATGGAGATGCAGCAGAAATGAAACAGAAGCATGCTTTTTAAAAGGACGTTTTTGATATACAATAACTATAGGAAAATAATCTATCAAAGATCAACCCCATTTAAAATCCTCGAGAAAAGCTTTCATGGATGCAGATAGCTCGGCTATGAACGAAACACACATACTAAAACATAACAAATCCTTAAAGTAAACACAAGCATAAATATTTGATCCACAGAGAGTTAAGCTACAAATGACAAATATTAGAGTGATATATTGACATTTTATTCGGGAACAGGCACAATGTCTGTCTGTCTGTCTTTTTAAAATCTCTCCTCTCCTCTGTTGAAGTGTCGGTCAGTCATTAGAGGTTATTCCCAGATCAGAAAAGTCATGGCAGATAGAAGCTGACTGTAGAAGAAGTGTTTGGGTGTTGCGCTCCTTCCTTACAAAATGATTTTCTTTTATTTCACACATTTCTTTAAAATGAATCAGAAAAAAAATAGGTGCTCTCTCTCTCTCTCTCTCTCTCTCTCTCTCTCTCTCTCTCTCTCTCTCTCTCTCTCTCTCTCTCTCTCTCTCTCTCTCTCTCTCTCTTACTCTCTCTTACTCTCTCTCTCTCTCTCTCTTACTCTCTCTCTTACTCTCTCTCTCTCTCTCTTACTCTCTCTCTCTGATATTCCTCCATCCATCTCTCCTTAGTGTGCGTAGTAGAGCCAGTAGATCACGTTAAAGAAGGAGAACACGGTAGGGAAGATCATCCTGGACCACTTGTCGATAGAGTTCACATCAGCCAGGTCAGGGATGTTGACCTTGAGCTGCGAGGCCCGTCTCCGTAGGCGGGACTTCTTCTGGGTGGCGTGGCGCTCCAGGGCACTGTGGGGTCCGCCGCCGTAGTTCTGGCGGGCCATGGCGGCCCTGCGGTACTGCAGCGTGGAGCTGTCGTAGGCCAGCATGGTGTTGCGGGGGTCACCCAGACCCCCAGGGCCCAGGGACCTGGACAGCTCAGGAGGAACACCCCCCATCTCGTTCTTCATCTCCAGGGAACCAAACAGGATGTTGTCATCAGTCAGGGAGGCGGTCATCTGTGATACGAGGAGGGGGGAGGAAGAGGAGGGGCCGTGAGAGGAAGTGAATGGAGGCAAGGTTCATAGATCTTATTCTTAAATAATCTATGCTTATTTAAAATACTTAGAAGGTGTCTATCTTTACTGTTAATTAAAATGAATTATGTGTGTGTTTAATTAGTAACGTGTTTTTAGTTGTTCTCTTAGTTTATGATTGAGGGGTTTATCAAATATTGTTCTGTGGTTGTACTAATAAATACTGTTCTGTGGTTGTACTAATAGATACTGTTCTGTGGTTGTACTAATAGATACTGTTCTGTGGTTGTATTAATAAATACTGTTCTGTGGTTGTACTAATAAATACTGTTCTGTGGTTGTATTAATAAGTACTGTTCTGTGGTTGTATTAATAAATACTGTTCTGTGGTTGTACTAATAGACACTGTTCTGTGGTTGTACTAATAGATACTGTTCTGTGGTTGTACTAATAGACACTGTTCTGTGGTTGTACTAATAGATACTGTTCTGTGGTTGTACTAATAGACACTGTTCTGTGGTTGTACTAATAGATACTGTTCTGTGGTTGTACTAATAGATACTGTTCTGTGGTTGTACTAATAGATACTGTTCTGTGGTTGTACTAATAGACACTGTTCTGTGGTTGTACTAATAGACACTGTTCTGTGGTTGTACTAATAGACACTGTTCTGTGGTTGTACTAATAGACACTGTTCTGTGGTTGTACTAATAGATACTGTTCTGTGGTTGTACTAATAGACACTGTTCTGTGGTTGTACTAATAGACACTGTTCTGTGGTTGTACTAATAGGACACATTTGACTTACAGTAGCGAGTGTATTTACCATAAAATTGAATATTTAATTATGGATTATATTTCTATAAGTCAATAGCTAGTCATTACACATAAGTATAAATTGGCAGTCCTGTAAATATACTATATATATATATATATATATACACTACCTTTCAAAAGTTTGGGGTCACATAGAAATGTCCTTGTTTTTAAAGCAAAGCTAATTTTTTGTCCATTAAAATAACATCAAATTGATCAGAAATACAGTGTAGACATTGTTAATGTTGTAAATGACTATTGTAGCTGGAAACGGCTGATTTTGAATGTAATATCTACATAGGCCCATTATCAGCAACCATCACTCCTGTGTTCCAATGGCACGTTGTGTTAGCTAATCCATGTTTATCATTTTAAAAGGTTAATTGATCATTAGAAAACCCTTTTGCAATTATGTTAGCACAGCTGAAAACTGTTGTCCTGATTAAAGAAGCAATAAAACTGGCCTTCTTTAGACTAGTTGAGTATCTGGAGCATCAGCATTGGTGGGTTCGATTACAGGCTCAAAATGCCCAGAAACAAATAACTTTCTTCTGAAACTCGTCAGTCTGTTCTTGTACTGAGAAATGAATGCTATTCCATGTGAAAAATTGCCAAGAAACTGAAGATCTCATACAACGCTGTGTACTACTTCCTTCATAGATCAGCGCAAACTGGCGCTAACCAGAATAGAAAGAGGAGTGGAAGGCCCCGGTGCACAACTGAGCAAGAGGGCAAGTACATTAGAGTGTCTAGTTTGAGAAACAGACCTCAAGTCCTCAACTGGCAGCTTCATTAAATAGTACCCGCAAAACACCAGTCTCAACGTCAACAGTGAAGAGGCGACTCCGGGATACTGGCCTTCTAGGCAGAGTTGCAAAGAAAAAGCCATATCTCAGACTGGCCAATAGAAAGAAAAGATTAAGATGGGCAAAAGAACACAGACACTGGACAGAGGAACTCTGCCTAGAAAGCCAGCATCCCGGAGTCGCCTCTTCACTGTTGACGTTGAGACTGGTGTTGAGACTGGTAATGATCAATTAGCCTTTTAAAATGATAAACTTGGATTAGCTAACACAACGTGCCATTGGAACACAGGAGTGATGGTTGCTGATAATGGGCCTCTGTACGCCTATGTAAATATTCCATTAAAAATCAGCAGTTTCCCGCTACAATAGTCATTTACAACATTAACAATGTCTACACTGTATATCTAATCAATTTTATGTTATTTTAACAGACAATTATTATTTTTTCTTTCAAAAACAAGGACATTTCTAAGTGACCCCAACCTTTTGAACGGTAGTGTTCTATATATATAAATCATTCTCATGGCGAAATTATCTTCATTGTCATCTCATAATTTCAGCCAGCATGTGGTTAACATTCTGTCTAGTCAGAACAAGACAAACCAAGTAAACAAACAACGTAAACAAAAGGAAGAAATGTGAGAGGATAAAGGTTGAGAGAAACAGTAATAAGGAAATATTGCAAAGATGAAGTAGAGCTTAAGGTTGAAGGTTCAGGGGTCAAAGTTAGGTTTAGGTGAGGAGAGACGCTGTGAGGACTGAGGAAGTGGATCGGAAGTTTCTTCATCCATAGCCTGACTTCAGAATCAAAACAAAACAACACAACTAAATCAAAAAGATTTTCAACTTATTAGTTGAAAGAAGAAAAAAAATCAATGATATCTGTTGTTTATACTCTGTTCCAAGGCCACTCAGTTGGCAAAACTCAGAATGAGAAATAATATTTTGTCTTTTTCTTCTCTGTTAGGCTGAGAGATAATATGCCACTAACCATCTCATTTCCTTTCAATTGCTTCACTTGTTATTTGGGAGAGTTATCAATTTACCTCAGATTTTCATTTTTCTAACATACCAACATTAGCTTTGGAATAGCTTGTAATTACAACCAGCATTTCCTGTCTCCCCATTTTATAGGTTTCCCATCAATTAAAGGTATATAATATCTTCACTGAGAAGTAGACTCTGTACCAGATGGCACCCTATTCCCTATATTGGCCCTGGTCAAAAGTAGTGCACTAAATAGAGAATATGGTGCCATTTGGAACGCAGATCGAAACTATGCTGTAATTTATTCAACCACTACTATGACGTGTTTGTCAGGAAAATGCATGAAGAGCAAATCAAGAGAAGGGAAAAAAAACACAATGGTGGGAAGTGATGATTAAAGTTGCCTTTAAAAATCTATAGAATAAAATTAAAGAAATGCACAAAAATACTACAGTATTTTCCTCTGATCGGGGGAGTTGATTCAGATTGATGACATTTGTTAAAGTTTTGACTTTCAAAACCTTCCAGTACCTTATTTCTTTGCTCGCCTAGTCCTAATGCGGCATCGTCCACAAAGATGGGATCCCACATCGTGTCATACGCGTCAATTTCCCTCTGTTTCATTCTGGCATACAGAGCATCATCTCTCTGAACTACATTTCCCACCATCCACTGCAAGCATACAAAATCAGCACTGTTACCATGGAGAAATCGCAGCTTGCTGTCAGATGTTGTCAAATCCTGGTCTAACTAATAAAGATGTATTTTCATTGAACTGTGGTTGATAGATACACATGGATACACCAATGGGACATGGAGGTGTAGTAGAGCCCTAGTGCAGAGAGAACCCTGGTAAAGGACATCAAGTCAACAGTTGATCACAGAAGCATCACATTGACCTTGAGAGAAAGAATAGCCTGTGTTCTCCTACTGCATCCGACACCACATTACACCATCAACACAACCTCTCTAGAACCATCTGTCCCTACTCCCTTCCTATCCAGAGACACCTACCTTATTGGGGTCGGGTCGGAGTTTCTCGTTGTTGGCGACGGCTAGTTTCTCGGCGGCCCTCTTCTGCCTCTGGGGCCCACGTCCAAAGAAGATGTAATTGACGAAGGCGTACTCCAGCAGGGCCAGGAAGACGAACACGAAGCAGCCCATCAGGTACATGTCTATGGCCTTGACGTAAGGGATCTTAGGAAGAGTCTCTCTCAGATGGGTGTTGATGGTGGTCATGGTCAACACCGTAGTGATACCTGAAGATCACATTTGACCTTTACAATCACAGCATTCACCAAAATAATGTCATAAACAAGTAATTCAGAGCCTATCAGCTTTATAATAGTTACCAAAAAACACCGGAGATCATTGGAAAGAGAATTTAGTCGTAAACAAACAATTAAAATGACTAATCATCAAACTAGTGTTTTCAACGTTTACTGTCCTCATCTGCTGCCCAGAATATAAACAGTTCTTCATTATTGTTTAAAAGCAATTGTGCTTTCAATCGAATCAAAATACCCTAAACGTGAAATGGGTGTCAGGTGTGTGTATTCAAAGGAGACGAAATCAGCTTCAGTTTAGATCTGATTCTGTATGTGATAAAGAACCAGAATAATCCTGTGTCCTCCTGGTACAGGGTCGGGAAACAGCCAACAGGGATGTGAGGAGTAAACAAGTCCATAGTAGTGTAGTAGTTTGGCACCTTTACAGACCTAATGATCCTATACGGACAGATGGTTCCTCATTCTACAGACCTAATGAATCCATACGGACAGATGGTTCCTCATTCTACAGACCTAATGAATCCATACGGACAGATGATTCCTCATTCTACAGACCTAATGAATCCATACGGACAGATGGTTCCTCATTCTACAGACCTAATGAATCCATACGGACAGATGGTTCCTCATTCTACAGACCTAATGAATCCATACGGACAGATGATTCCTCATTCTACAGACCTAATGAACCCATACGGACAGATGATTCCTCATTCTACAGACCTAATGAACCCATACGGACAGATGATTCCTCATTCTACAGACCTAATGAATCCATACGGACAGATGGTTCCTCATTCTACAGACCTAATGATCCTATACGGACAGATGGTTCCTCATTCTACAGACCTAATGAACCCATACGGACAGATGGTTCCTCATTCTACAGACCTAATGATCCTATACGGACAGATGGTTCCTCATTCTACAGACCTAATGAATCCATACGGACAGATGGTTCCTCATTCTACAGACCTAATGAACCCATACGGACAGATGGTTCCTCATTCTACAGACCTAATGATCCTATACGGACAGATGGTTCCTCATTCTACAGACCTAATGAATCCATACGGACAGATGGTTCCTCATTCTACAGACCTAATGAACCCATACGGACAGATGGTTCCTCATTCTACAGACCTAATGAACCCATACGGACAGATGGTTCCTCATTCTACAGACCTAATGAATCCATACGGACAGATGATTCCTCATTCTACAGACCTAATGAATCCATACGGACAGATGGTTCCTCATTCTACAGACCTAATGAATCCATACGGACAGATGGTTCCTCATTCTACAGACCTAATGAACCCATACGGACAGATGGTTCCTCATTCTACAGACCTAATGAACCCATACGGACAGATGGTTCCTCATTCTACAGACCTAATGAATCCATACGGACAGATGATTCCTCATTCTACAGACCTAATGAATCCATACGGACAGATGATTCCTACTTCTACAGACCTAATGAATCCATACGGACAGATGGTTCCTCATTCTACAGACCTAATGAACCCATACGGACAGATGGTTCCTCATTCTACAGACCTAATGAGCCCATACGGACAGATGGTTCCTCATTCCCCAACATCTACATGACACTTCCGCCTAGCTGTGTATGGGCACACGTGTGGGGGTATGTTTGTGTGTGTTCATTCATGTACTGTAAGTGTATGTCAAGTTTATTTTATTTTATATAGCCCTTCGTACATCAGCTAATATCTCGAAGTGCTGTACAGAAACCCAGCCTAAAACCCCAAACAGCAAGCAATGCAGGTGTAGAAGCACGGTGGCTAGGAAAAACTCCCTAGAAAGGCCAAAACCTAGGAAGAAACCTAGAGAGGAACCAGGCTATGAGGGGTGGCCAGTCCTCTTCTGGCTGTGCCGGGTGGAGATTATAACAGAACTATGCCAAGATGTTCAAAATGTTCATAAGTGACAAGCATGGTCAAATAATAATCATGAATAATTTTCAGTTGGCTTTTCATAGCCGATCATTAAGAGTTGAAAATAGCAGGTCTATTTTTTGTGTGTGTGTATGCGTTCATAGGTGTGTGTTTGCGTGCGTGTGTATGTGTATGTGAGTGTTGAGTCTCTGTCCAAATTCCAGGGGACCAACCAAAGGGTTCAGGAATCAAATCAAATCAAATCAAAAAAATAATTTGTCACATGCGCCGAACAAGTGCAGTATACCGTACGTGTTGAACGATAAGCTGTAGTCAATGAATAGCGTTCTCACATACGTAGGTGTTCCTTTTGTCCAGGTGGGAAAGGGCAGTGTGGAGTGCAATAAAGACTGCATCATCTGTGGATCTGTTGGGCCAGTATGCAAATTGGAGTGGGTCTAGGGTATCCGGGAGGATGCTGTTGATGTGAGCCATAACCAGCCTTTCAAAGCACTTCATGGCTACAGACGTGAGTGCTACGGGGCGGTAATCATTTAGGCAGGTTACCTTCGCTTCCTTGGGTACAGGGACTATGGTGGTCTGCTTGAAACATGTAGGTATTACAGACTTGGTCAGGGACAGGTTGAAAATGTCAGTGAAGACACTTGGTCAGCGCATGATCAGAGTACAGTACACGTCCTGGTAATCCTTCTGCTCCGTGGCCTTGTGAATGTTGACCTGTTTAAAGGTCTTACTTACATCGGCTATGGAGAGCGTAATCACACAGTCGTCTGGAACAGCTGGTGCTCTCATGCATGCTTCAGTATTGCTTGCCTCGAAGCGAGCATAGAAGGCATTTAGCTCGTCTGGTAGGCTCGTGTCACTGGACAGCTCAAGGCTGTGCTTCCCTTTGTAGTCCATAATAGTTTGCAAGCCCTGCCTCATCCGACGAGTGTCGGAGCCGGTGTAGTAGGATTCAATCTTAGTCCTGTATTGATGCTTTTCCTGTTTGATGGTTCGTCAGAGGGCATAGTGGGATTTGTTATAAGTTTCTGGGTTTGAGTCCCGCTAATTGAAAGTGGCAGCTCTACCCTTTAGCTCAGTGTGGATGTTGCCTGTAATCCATGGCTTCTGGTTGAGGTATGACATCATTGAGGCACTTATTGATGAAGCCAGTGACTGATGTGGTGTACTCCTCAATGCCATCGGAAAAATCCCGAAATATATTAGTATTCCAGTCTGTGCTAAACAGTCCTGTAGCTTAGCGTCTGTGTCATCTGACCATTTCCTTATTGACTGGTCCTTCCTGCTTTAGTTATTTGCTTGTAAGCAGGAATCAGGAGGATATAATTGTGGTCAGATTTGCCAAATTGAGAGTGAGGGAGAGCTTTGTATGTGTCTATGTGTGTGGAGTCAAGTTTGTTTAGAATTTGTTTCCCTCTGGTTGCACATTTAACATGCTGGTAGAAACTAGGCAAAACGGATTTCAGTTTCCCTGCATTAAAGTCCCTGGCCACTAGGAGCGCCACCTCTGGATGAGCATTTTCTTGTTTGTTTATGGCCTTATACAGCTCGCTCGTTGTCTTAGCGCCAGCATCGGTTGTGGTGGTAAATTTCATAGCTACGAAAAATATAGATTTCAACTCTCTTGGTAAATAGTGTAGTCTACAGCTTATCATGAGATACTTTACCTCAGGTGAGGAAAACCTTGAGACTTCCTTAATATTAGATTTCTTGCACCAGCTGTTATTTACAAATAGACACAGACCACCACCCCTTATCTTACTGGAGGCAGCTGTACTGTCTTGCCGATGGAGCAAAAACCCAGCCAGCTGTATGTTATCCATGTAGTCATTCAGCCACGACTCAGTGAAACATAAAATATGACCGTTTTTAATGTCCCATTGGTAGGATAGTCTTGATAGGAGCTCATCCATTTTGTTATCCAATGATTGCACGTTGGCTAATAGGACTGATGGTAGAGGGGGATTACTCACTCGTCGTTGGATCCTTACAAAGGCACCCCGACCTACGTCCCCAATATCTCTGTCTCTTCTTCATGCGAATGACGGGGATTCGGGCCTTGTCCGGTTTCTGAAGTAAATCCTTGACTCGTTAAAGAAAATGTTTTGTCCAGTACGAGGTGAGTAATGGCTGTCCTGATATCCAGAGGCTCTTTTCAGTCATAAGAGACGGTGGCAGAAAAACAATATGTAAAAAATAAGTTACAAATATCGTGAAAAAACACACACAAAAGCACAATTGGTTAGGAGCCCGTAAAACGGAAGACATCTCCTCCGGCGCCATCATATATATATATCATATTTGCGTCTGTAGACAAAAGAAGCAGCCCAGTGTGATACCCCCTTTAACACCTTATTCCCTACAAAGCAGTAGTGCACTACTTTTTTTTACCAGAGCCCTATGGGTAGTGCACTACTTTTTTTTACCAGAGCCCTATGGGTAGTGCACTACTTTTTTTTACCAGAGCCCTATGGGTAGTGCACTACTTTTTTTACCAGAGCCCTATGGGTAGTGCACTACTTTTTTTACCAGAGCCCTATGGGTAGTGCACTACTTTTTTTACCAGAGCCCTATGGGTAGTGCACTACTTTTCTTTACCAGAGCCCTATGGGTAGTGCACTACTTTTTTTACCAGAGCCCTATGGGTAGTGCACTACTTTTTTTTACCAGAGCCCTATGGGTAGTGCACTACTTTTTTTACCAGAGCCCTATGGGTAGTGTACTATATAGGGAATAGGGTGTAATTTGGGATGCAGCCCTGGTATTAGTCACAGCACGATTCACCTGTGTTTTTAGGCCCAATACACCCATTGTGTTTGATACGTTAGATTTCTGCGTTATATAATCTGCATTTGGTCAGATTCATAGGTATTATACGTAACTCTGCCATCCATCGGCCACGCAGTCACACAGCTAACTACGCCTGTTCATGCTGCTTTCCCCATGGCCTCTGATATCATCTAGAGCTAGAATTAACAATACACAGGGCTCATGTTCAGGACAGGGCTCATGTTCAGGACAGGGCTCATGTTCAGACCAGGGCTCATGTTCAGGACAGGGCTCATGTTCAGACCAGGGCTCATGTTCAGGACTGGGCTCATGTTCAGGACAGGGCTCATGTTCAGGACAGGGCTCATGTTCAGGACAGGGCTCATGTTCAGGACAGGGCTCATGTTCAGGACAGGGCTCATGTTCAGACCAGGGCTCATGTTCAGGACAGGGCTCATGTTCAGACCAGGGCTCATGTTCAGGACAGGGCTCATGTTCAGGACAGGGCTCATGTTCAGGACAGGGCTCATGTTCAAGACTGGGATCATGTTCAGGACAGGGCTCATGTTCAGGACAGGGCTCATGTTCAGGACAGGGCTCATGTTCAAGACTGGGCTCATGTTCAGGACTAGGCTCATGTTCAGGACAGGGCTCATGTTCAGGACTGGGCTCATGTTCAGGACAGGGCTCATGTTCAGGACAGGGCTCATGTTCAGGACAGGGCTCATGTTCAGTACAGGGCTCATGTTCAGGACAGGGCTCATGTTCAGGACAGGGCTCATGTTCAGGACAGGGCTCATGTTCAGGACAGGGCTCATGTTCAGGACAGGGCTCATGTTCAGGACTGGGCTCATGTTCAGGACAGGGCTCAATGAAACCTGGACATCGGGGATATATTCAGCTATTTAAATCTGGACATCAGGGATAGATAAACCAGTCAGGTGAATATTTAGGCATCATGGTTTACACATCAGAAAGACAGACAGACAGAGCAAGTCAACCAGCCAGCCAGCCAATTAACCAGACAGCCAACCAGCCAGCCAGCCAATTAACCAGACAGCCAACCAACTAGCCAGCCAATCAAGCAGTATAAGAGAAAAGCTCATCAGAAAAAACAACAAACAGGATCCAGTTCCACCTGACAATTTACGTCATTTAGCAGACGCTCTTATCCAGAGCGACTTACAAATTGGAAAGTTCATACATATTCATCCTGGCCCCCCCTGGGGAATGAACCCACAACCCTGGCGTTGCAAGCGCCATGCTCTACCAACTGAGCCACAGGGGATCACCTGACAATCACCTGACACAGGTCAGTGGACTAAGGCACTAATTTTAACCTTATCCTGGCCAATAACCCTGGTTTCACAAATCATTCACAGTACTAATATAATTGTCATTAGATAGCAATACGATCAAGGTGCAAGGAGTATATGTAATTACTATCGTATCTGGTTTAGGGCAGAATAATAATGCTCCGTTTCTTTCTTTTATATGTCACCCATGAACAACAATGCCTATTTTACATGACATTTCAAAACAATGCGAACGCTATGACACCATTGTTTGTAAACATGGCTATACTGTATAAGTTTAATTGTATTGATTTGATTGACTGATGAATCTCGATGGCTTTATTGATCGATCGTTGGGCAATCTTACCCAGGGCCACTCTGGCAGCAGAGGCATCATAGTTGATCCAGAAGGAGACCCAAGACAGGATGGTGATCAGGATCGAGGGCATGTAGGTCTGGAGGATAAAGTAGCCGATGTTCCTCTTTAGCTTGAAGCTCAGTGACAGGCGGGGGTAGGAACCTGCATGGAGGAATACAGACAGAACTGTATTTATTTTTTATTTTGCTTTATTTAACCAGGTAAACCATTGAGAATACATAGTATTGTAAAATAATGACCTGAAGTGGAGGGAATCAGAACTCTAAAGCATAGAAAGGTAATATACAGAATATCTGTGTATCAACCCCTGAAAATCGACAGTATAACCATAGATATACATAGGTATACTGTATCAAAATGGCCGCCACTGTGTACCTGTAGAGAAGACCACGTTCTTGGAGACCAGTTTGTAGTCCACGATGGAGAACTGAGGCAGTTCTATTCTCTCCACCCCAGACACGGCTCCATCTCCCCCTCGCCAGTAGAACTCAATGTCATCAGTGGTATAGCCATCTGCAGGGGACAAACACAGGTACTATAGTCTTAGAATACATACCAAACTAACCTAGTGGGCCAAAATGGGAGCTATGGTCAATGTCAAAAGACAGGGAAATGAGGCTCTCGCACATGTTGAGCTGACATCTGTTTTTACTCAAAGGTTCTATTCTTGGTCCTGTAATGCTTACTATTTACATTATTTATATTCTGGTTTGTCAAATGCTACTAGAGAACATAATGGTAGGTTTAATAATACATACAATTAGAGATGGAGATTACAGAGGACATTTCAGGGGACCAAGAACTGTCAGCTAACTGGGTAGATCCTCTGTTCACCTTCTGTTGTGATAACTCTTCTGTTGTGATAACCCTTCTGTTGTGATAACCCTTCTGTTGTGATAACCCTTCTGTTGTGATAACTCTTCTGTTGTGATAACCCTTCTGTTGTGATAACTCTTCTGTTGTGATACCTCTTCTGTTGTGATAACCCTTCTGTTGTGATAACCCTTCTGTTGTGATAACTCTTCTGTTGTGATAACCCTTCTGTTGTGATAACCCTTCTGTTGTGATAACCCTTCTGTTGTGATAACTCTTCTGTTGTGATAACCCTTCTGTTGTGATAACCCTTCTGTTGTGATAACTCTTCTGTTGTGATAACCCTTCTGTTGTGATAACCCTTCTGTTTTGATAACCCTTCTGTTGTGATAACCCTTCTGTTGTGATAACCCTTCTGTTGTGATAACTCTTCTGTTGTGATAACCCTTCTGTTGTGATAACCCTTCTGTTTTGATAACCCTTCTGTTGTGATAACCCTTCTGTTGTGATAACCCTTCTGTTGTGATAACCCTTCTGTTGTGATAACCCTTCTGTTTTGATAACCCTTCTGTTGTGATAACCCTTCTGTTGTGATAACTCTTCTGTTGTGATAACCCTTCTGTTGTGATAACTCTTCTGTTGTGATAACCCTTCTGTTGTGATAACTCTTATGATGTGATAACCCTTCTGTTGTGATAACTCTTCTGTTGTGATAACCCTTCTGTTGTGATAACCCTTCTGTTGTGATAACTCTTCTGTTGTGATAACCCTTCTGTTGTGATACCCCTTCTGTTTTGATAACCCTTCTGTTGTGATAACCCTTCTGTTGTGATAACTCTTCTGTTGTGATAACCCTTCTGTTGTGATAACTCTTCTGTTGTGATAACCCTTCTGTTGTGATAACTCTTATGATGTGATAACCCTTCTGTTGTGATAACTATTCTGTTGTGATAACCCTTCTGTTGTGATAACTCTTCTATTGTGATAACTCTTCTGTTGTGATAACTCTTCTGTTGTGATAACCCTTCTGTTCTGTTAGCCTCACCCTTTGTCATATAGAGCATCATAACACAGGCAGCATGCAGACGGTGCAGGCATTTCCCCTCTTTCCCTCTCTCTTTGTCTCCCTCCATATCTCTCTCCCTCTCTTTCTACGCCTCTCTCTCTCCATAGCTCTCTCTCTCTCGCTCTCAACCCCCCACTCTCTCTCCATATCTCTCGCCCTCTTTCTCAACCCCCCCTCTCTCTCTCTGTCTCTTTCTCTGTTAACCCCTCTCTCTATCTCTCTCCCACTCTCCTTCTCTGTGTACTACTTCCTCTGCTTGCCACTCATAATAAGAGGCAGTGACCTATTTAGATGCAATGAATAATTAAACTCTCAGCCTTTGATTTTCTGAAAAATGAAGACATAATTCTCTGCCTCGCTCTGACACAGGATAGATGGATAGATAGGAGCGGTGAGAGGATTAAGAACACTATAGCTGGTTATTGTAATGGTGTGGCCAGTCAGTCATTGAGTTATCTAATGCTATATGTGACGGATGGATGAAGAACCAGATACTATAGAAACACTACCACTGTCAAAACACAGCATATCCCACTTCTGACACCAATGTAGCTCGTCATTGTCTTTGGCTTGTCTATCATTGAGATTTGTAATGCCTACACTGACAGTTAAGGCTCAAATGGTACAGAATAGAAAAACTACCAGTATCAAACTACAACCTAGCCCAAGCCAAAAACATAGTACTGTAGCTAATCCGTGTGTAAAAGCATGCAGCACCAACTACAGTCCACTACTACTATGCAGTAGGAACTGTCTCTCCGGCTTATCCACAGAACTAATGGAACAGCTCAGTATCACCCCAATTAGCCTATCCCCATCCACCATGCTGCGGGTTCTAATGTGTTGTTGACTTCCGATCAACAGAGTGTGGACAGGGCCAGCCAAGAGAATATGAGGCTGGGGAGAGGAGGAAGGCTCGTCGGACAAGTGTGTGTGCGTGTGCATTTGTAGATGTGTATGCTGGGTTTAGGGTCATGAAATATTGTGTGGATGAAGGGCGGGTGGGTGGCAGGCGGGTTGAATAAAGAGAAAGCAATAACTTTAAAAAATCCATGAATGTATAATTCTTCTGCAATTTATATCTATAGGCTACATTTAGATTTTTCTTTCATTATTTTAGGCTTTCTGGCATTAGTACCTGTGAGTAAGACTTAGGTCCGAACTGTATGAGCCTGCATTCCAATCACCAAATGCTTTTGGGATCGGGCAGAAAAAGTTAACGTCGAACCACGGAAACAAAAAAGACAATGTCAGAGTTTAATTCAATAAGAGAAAAGCTGTGAAATGGAGAGTTGAAAATAAAGAGAAGGGAGGGCCAGTAAAGTAATGTTTGGGAAAGATTTGGTGAAGTGGTAAAATAGAATGATCGCAGCTACACTACCGGTCAAAAGTTTTAGAACGCACCTACTCATTCAAGGATTTTTCTTTATTTTTTTTACTATTTTCTAAATTGCAGAATAATAGTGAAGACTTCAAAACTATGAAATAACACACATGGAATCATGTAGAAATCAAAAAGTGTTAAACAAATCAAAATGTATTTTATATTTGAGATTCTTCAAATAGCCACCCTTTGCCTTGATGACAGCTTTGAACACTCTTGGCATTCTCTCAACCAACTTCATGAGATAATCACCTGGAATGCATTTCAATTAACAGGTGTGCCTCCTTAAGAGTACATTTGTGGAATTTCTTTCCTTATTAATGAATTTGAGCCAATCAGTTGTGTTGTGACAAGGTAGAGGGGGTATACAGAAGATAGCCCTATTTGGTAAAAGACCAAGTCCATATTATGTCAAGAACAGCTCAAAATGTTCCTTTATTTAACCAGGTAGGTCAGTTGAGAACAAGTTCTCATTTACAACTGCGACCTGGCCAAGATAAACCAAAGCAGTGCGACAAAAACAACACAGAGTTACACATGGGATAAATACATGTACATATACAGTGGGGCAAAAAAGTATTTAGTCAGCCACCAATTGTGCAAGTTCTCCCACTTAAAAATATGAGAGAGGCCTGTAATTATCATCATAGGTACACTTCAACTATGACAGACAAAATTAGAAAAAAAAATCTAGAAAATCACATTGTAGGATTTTTTATGAATTTATTTGCAAATTATGGTGGAAAATAAGTATTTGGTCAATAACAAAAGTTTATCTCAATACTTTGTTATATACCCTTTGTTGGCAATGACAGAGGTCAAACGTCTTCTGTAAGTCTTCACAAGGTTTTCACACACTGTTGCTGGTATTTTGGCCCATTCCTCCATGCAGATCTCCTCTAGAGCAGTGATGTTTTGGGGCTGTTGCTGGGCAACACGGACTTTCAACTCCCTCCAAAGATTTTCTATGGGGTTGAGATCTGGAGACTGGCTAGGCCACTTCAGGACCTTGAAATGCTTCTTACGAAGCCACTCCTTCGTTGCCCGGGCGGTGTGTTTGGGATCATTGTCATGCTGAAAGACCCAGCCACGTTTCAACTTCAATGCCCTTGCTGATGGAAGGGCATTGAAGATCAAAATCTCACGATACATGGCCCCATTCATTCTTTCCTTTACACGGATCAGTCGTCCTGGTTCCTTTGCAGAAAAACAGCCCCAAAGCATGTTGTTTCCACCCCCATGCTTCACAGTAGGTATGGTGTTCTTTGGATGCAACTCAGCATTCTTTGTCCTCCAAACACGACGAGTTGAGTTTTTAACAAAAAGTTATATTTTGGTTTCATCTGACCATATGACATTCTCCCAATCTTCTTCTGGATCATCCAAATGCTCTCTAGCAAACTTCAGACGGGCCTGGACATGTACTGGCTTAAGCAGGGGGACACGTCTGGCACTGCAGGATTTGAGTCCCTGGCGGCGTAGTGTGTTACTGATGGTAGGCTTTGTTACTTTGTTCCCAGCTCTCTGCAGGTCATTCACTAGGTCCCCCCGTGTGGTTCTGGGATTTTTGCTCACCGTTCTTGTGATCATTTTGACCCCACGGGGTGAGATCTTGCGTGGAGCCCCAGATCGAGGGAGATTATCAGTGGTCTTGTATGTCTTCCATTTCCTAATAATTGCTCCCACAGTTGATTTCTTCAAACCAAGCTGCTTACCTATTGCAGATTCAGTCTTCCCAACCTGGTGCAGGTCTACAATTTTGTTTCTGGTGTCCTTTGACAGCTCTTTGGTCTTGGCCATAGTGGAGTTTGGAGTGTGACTGTTTGAGGTTGTGGACAGGTGTCTTTTATACTGATAACAAGTTCAAACAGGTGCCATTAACACAGGTAACGAGTGGAGGACAGAGGAGCCTCTTAAAGAAGAAGTTACAGGTCTGTGAGAGCCAGAAATCTTGCTTGTTTGTAGGTGACCAAATACTTATTTTCCACCATAATTTGCAAATAAATTCATTAAAAATCCTACAATGTGATTTTCTGGATTTTTTCCCCTCATTTTGTCTGTCATAGTTGAAGTGTACCTATGATGAAAATTACAGGCCTCTCTCATCTTTTTAAGTGGGAGAACTTGCACAATTGGTGGCTGACTAAATACTTTTTTGCCCCACTGTATAATACATAACACAATAGAAAAATCTGTATACAGTGTGTGCAAATGAAGTAAGGAGGTAAGGCAATAAATAGGCCAATAGTGGCGAAGTAATTACAATTTAGCAATTTACACTGGAGTGATATACAGTTTAGTTGAAAGTTTACATACACTTAGGTTGGAGTCATTAAAACTTGTTTTTAACCACTCCACAAATGTCTTGTTAACAAACTATATATATCTTCTTTTTTTTAAAAGTTTTTTAAAAGTTTTTTTTAATTTTTTAATTTAATTTTATTATTATTTTATTTTTTTCAGGGGAGGATCAGCTTAATATTGCGGAAAGAATGTTGCTTCCAATGTAATTGTCTGCATCATTTCCAATCCCCCATATTTTTTTGGGTAAATATATATATCCATACACGCATGCATACATATACACATATATA
Source organism: Salvelinus alpinus (assembly GCF_045679555.1). Classification (NCBI taxonomy): domain Eukaryota; kingdom Metazoa; phylum Chordata; class Actinopteri; order Salmoniformes; family Salmonidae; genus Salvelinus; species Salvelinus alpinus. The sequence continues at coordinate 98,542,979 of NC_092089.1, read as the reverse complement.
CATACACATACCTATATAGACATACATACTTTTTTAAAGAATATACCTTTATTATTATTCCCCGCAACCCTACCACCGCTCCCCCAATTGGAGTAAACTAATAAACACTTCTGCTTTTACCTTCAATTTATACATCTTATACCTATTTTACAGACACAGTCTACTTTACAATAGTTCTCTCTTGTTTGTTCTTAGTCCTTCCTCTATTTCTGTTGTCCATCCAATTTTATTTCCACTTGTAACTGTGCTATTTCACAAAAGCTCCGCACCTATACACATTTCACAGATCCCGCATGCCCTACATTGTTTATCCTGTTATTAGTCCCACCCTTCAGTTCCACTCAACCCCTCCCATCTATCTTCCAACATCATCCATTTCGGATTTTTATTTGCCATATATTTTTCAACTGTGCTGTGATGCTTCACAAAAGATTTGAACCTTCCTATTCTCATAGCTTCTACAGATTGTAAATTAAAAATAAACATTTTTGCTAAAATAATTATTATATTATTGATTGATTGACTATGGCTTTTCAAATCCCCCAGTATTGCTATCTGTAGCGTTAGTTCTAGGCAAATGTTGCAATTCTTCAGCCATTCCTGGACCTGTGACCAAAAACGAGCTACATATGGACAATACCAAAATAAATGATCTAATGACTCTGCCTCCTCACAACAGAATCTGCAGAGCTGGGAAGATTGTATACCCCATATATATAACATTCTATTAGTTGCAAGAATTTTGTACAGTAATTTAAATTGAAAAATTCAAAGTTTTGAATCCGGCGTTGTTTTCCGTATCAATTCATAAACCATGTGCCATGGAATGGGTACATCGAAAATCTCTTCCCAACTATTTTGCAATTTATATGGCACAGCTGTCAGTTTTTTGGTCCTTAAATGAAATTGGTATATGTTTTTATTTATCACACTTTTCTTTAACCATTTATGTTCTTTAATACAGGGCCGACATACAAGTTCCTTACTTTTTTCCCCTTCTACTTGCCTCTTCCATTTTTGTGGTAATGCTGCAATTAATTGGTTGTAATTTTGGGTAGAGCAGACATTTCCATATGTCTGTGTTAGCTGCATGTGTGACATAACTCCACCAGTCCTATTTATGATATCATTCACAAAAATTATACCTTTTTTAAACATTTCTTCGATAAATACAGTTTTTTTATCAATTACTATATTTGAATTTAACCACAATATTTGTTGTACTATTTGTTCCGTCCTTTCAGGTGGATTAAACTGAAATTGCAACCAACTTTCTAAGGCTTGTTTAAAAAATAAGGATATTTTGGAGATTATTTCCTTTTCAAACAACCGAAAGTGAGCAGGTGTAATCTGAATAAAGGGAAAAAGGCCCTTCTTGAACATAGGATGAGACATTCGTACCAATTTACTAGAGAACCAGTTTGGATTTAAGTATAACTTTTGTATGACTGATGCCTTTAGTGAGAGGTCTAATGCTTTAATATTTAATAATTTCTGCCCTCCGAATTCATATTCGTTATATAAATAGGCCCTTTTAATTTTATCTGGCTTGCCGTTCCAAATAAAATTGAATATTTTTTGTTCATATAATTTAAAAAGCAGGTCACTAGGTGTAGGCAAAACCATAAGCAAATAGGTAAACTGTGATATGACTAAAGAGTTAATCAGGGTGATTTTTCCACAAATAGACAGGTATTTTCCTTTCCATGGTAGCAAGATCTTATCTATTTTTGCTAACTTTCTATAAAAATTTATTGGAGTGAGATCATTTCTTTCTTTTGGGATTTTTATACCGAGTATGTCCACATCTCCGTCAGACCATTTAATTGGTAAACTACATGGCAATATAAAATGTGTATTTTTTAGTGATCCAATACGTAATATGGTACATTTATCATAATTTGGTTTTAATCCAGAGAGGATAGCAAAGGTATCTAGATCCTCTATGAGGCCGTGGAGAGACTCTAGTTGTGGTTTTAAAAGAAAACATGAATCATCAGCATACAATGACACCTTAGTTTTTAAGCCACGGATTTCTAATCCATTAATATTAATGTTTGATCTAATTTTAACAGCTAACATTTCGATGGCAATAATAAATAGATATGCCGATAGTGGACAACCTTGTTTTACTCCTCTAGATAGTTTAACATTTTCTGAGATGTAGCCATTATTTACTATTTTACACCTAGGGTTACTATACATAATTTTAACCCATTTTATAAGAGATTCCCCAAAATTGAAATATTCTAGGCATTTATATATAAACTCCAGTCGTACTTTATCAAAAGCCTTTTCAAAATCAGCTATGAAAACCAGACCTGGTGTCCCCGATATTTCATAGTGTTCTATTGTTTCCAGTACTTGCCTTATATTATCTCCAATGTATCGTCCATGTAAAAAACCTGTCTGATTAGGATGAATAATATCTGACAAAACTTTTTTTATTCTATGCGCCAAGCATTTTGCTAGGATTTTTGCATCACAACACTGAAGTGTAAGAGGTCTCCAATTTTTAAATTGGACTGGATCTTTATATATACCACTTGGGTCCTGTTTCAGTAATAACGATATCAGACCTTCTTGTTGCGTGTCTGATAATCTACCATTTATATAGGAGTGGTTAAAACAAGCTAATAATGGTCCTTTGAGTATATCAAAAAAAGTTTTGTATACTTCCACTGGTATGCCATCCAGCCCTGGTGTTTTCCCATCCTTAAAGGCCCCAATTGCATCAAGCAGTTCCTCCTCTGTAATTTGGCCTTCACATGAGTCTTTCTGTACAGATGTTAATTTTACATTATTAATAGGAAAAAAATCCATACAATTAGTTTCAGTTAGTGGAGATGGAGGAGCCTGAAACGAAAACATATTCTTAAAGTACTTTACTTCCTCTTTCAAAATATCATTTGGTGAATCATGCGTGACTCCATCATTTGTAACAAGTTTTAATACATTTTTTTTGGTAGCATTTCTATATTGAAGATTGAAAAAGAATTTGGTGCATTTTTCCCCATATTCCATCCAGTTCGCTTTATTTTTATAATATATTACACTGGATCTTTCTTGAATAAGTTCCTCCATTTCTTTTTGTTTTTCCTCTAACTTATTCTGTGCCTCTATGGTACCGTTTTTATTGCTATCTAACTGTACTGTTAGTCCTTCAATTTCCTTTGTTAATATGGACTCTTTTGATCTAAATTCCCTTTGTTTTATAGATGAGTACTGAATTGCATGGCCTCTAAAGGCACACTTAAAAGTGTCCCATACAATAAGGGGATCTGCTGTACCTATGTTATGTCTGAAAAAGTCAGTTATAAAATCTTCTGTCCTAGTTCTAAACAATTTATCATCTAGTAGACTTTGATTAAATTTCCAATATCCTCGCCCACGTGGAAATTCTGTAAGAGAAATATATATGCCAATTATGTGATGATCCGACCGCATTTGTGCATGACACAAGTAATTTTTCCAACAATTGTTTACAGACAGATTATTTCACTTATGTCATGGCTTTAGAAGCTTCTGATCATCATTTGAGTCAATTGGAAGTGTACCTGTAGATGTATTTCAAGGCCTACCTTCAAATTCAGTGCCTCTTTGCTTGACATCATGGGAAAATCAAAAGAAATCAGCCAAGACCTCAGAAAAAAATTGTAGACCTCCACAAGTCTGGTTCATCCTTGGAACAGTTTCCAAACGCCTGAAGGTGCCACGTTCATCTGTACAAACAATAGTACCCAAGTATAAACACCATGGGACCACGCAGCCGTCATACAGCTCAGGAAGGAGACACGCTCTGTCTCCTAGAGATGAACGTACTTTGGTGCGAAAAGTGCAAATCAATCCCAGAACAACAGCAAAGGACCTTGTGAAGACACTGGAGGAAACAGATACAAAATAATCTATATCCACAGTAAAACAAGTCCTATATCCTAAAACGACTCCTATATAGTGAAACGAGTCCTATATCGACATAATCTGAAAGGCCGCTCAGCATGGAAGAAGCCACTGCTCCAAAACCTCCATAAAAAAGCCAGACTACGGTTCGCAACTGCACATGGGGACAAAGATCGTACTTTTTGGAGAAATGTCCTCTGTTCTGATGAAACAAGAATATAACTGTTTGGCCATAATGACCATTGTTATGTTTGGAGGAAAAAGGGGGATGCTTGCAAGCTGAAGAACACCATCCCAACTGTGAAGCACAGGGGTGGCAGCATCATGTTGTAGGGGTGCTTTGCTGCAGGAGGGACTGGTGCACTTCACAAAATAGATGGCATCATGAGGCAGGAAAATTATGTGGATATATTGAAGCAACATCTCAAGATAAAGATAGAAGATAAAGCTTGGTCGCAAATGGGTCTTCCATATGGACAATTACCCCAAGCATACTTCCAAAGTTGTGGCAAAATGGCTTAAGGACAACAAAGCCAAGGTATTGGAGTGGCCATCACAAAGCCCTGACCTCAATCCAATAGAAAATTTGTGGGCAGAACTGAAAAAGCTTGTGCGAGCAAGGAGGCCTACAAACCTGACTCAGTTACACCAGCTCTGTCAGGAGGAATGGGTCAAAATTCACCCAACTTATTGTGAGAAGCTTGTGGAAGGCTACATGAAGCGTTTGACCCAAGTTAAACAATTTAAAGGCAATGCTACCAAATACTAATTGAGTGTATGTAAACTTCTGACCCACTGGGAATGTGATGAAAGAAATAAAAGCTGAAATAAATCATTCTCTCTACTATTATTCTGACATCTCACATTCTTAAAATAAAGTGGTGATCCTAACTGACCTAGGACAGGGAATTTTTACTAGGATTAAATGTCATGATTCAAAATGGCGCCGGAAGAAATGGCAGCAGTTTTACAGGCGCCCAACTGCGTACGGCCCAGTACATCACTGGCATCCAGGACCTCTACACCAGGCGGTGTCAGAGGAAGGCCCAAAAAATTGCCAAAGACCCCAGCCACCCCAGTCATAGACTGTTCTCTCTACTACCGCATGGCAAGCGGTACCGGAGTGCCAAGTCTAGGACAAAGAGACCCCAACCCCTCTTTTTACGCTGCTGCTACTCTCTGTTTATCATATATGCATAGTCACTTTAACTATACATTCATGTACATACTACCTCAATTGGGCCGACCAACCAGTGCTCCCGCACAGTGGCTAACCGGGCTATCTGCATTGTGTCCCACCCACCACCCGCCAACCCCTCTTTTACGCTACTGCTACTCTCTGTTCATCATATATGCATAGTCACTTTAACCATATCTACATGTACATACTTCCTCAATCTGCCTGACTAACCGGTGTCTGTATGTAGCCTCACTACTTTTATAGCCTCGCTACTGTATATAGCCTGTGTTTTTACTGTTGTTTTATTTCTTTACCTACCTATTGTTCACCTAATACTTTTTTTTGCACTATTGGTTAGAGTCTGTAAGTAAGCATTTCACTGTAAGGTCTACTACACCTGTTGTATTCAGCATTTCACTGTAAGGTCTACTACACCTGTTGTATTCAGCATTTCACTGTAAGGTCTACTACACCTGTTGTATTCAGCATTTCACTGTAAGGTCTACTACACCTGTTGTATTCAGCATTTCACTGTAAGGTCTACTACACCTGTTGTATTCAGCATTTCACGGTAAGGTCTACTACACCTGTTGTATTCAGCATTTCACGTTAAGGTCTACTACACCTGTTGTATTCACGTGACAAATAAACTTTGATTTGATGTCAGGAATTGTGAAAAACGGAGTTTAATGTATTTGGCTGTAAGGTGTATGTAAACTTCCCACTTCAACTGTAGCCTTACTATTAACACCTGCAGAATTAAGCATTGCTTGCAGTAAAATTATCCACCAAATGTATGCAAAATGTTGACACGGAAAGGAGCGGAGAAATACGATTTCTTGCTTTCAGCATCTTGAGAGAATGTGAATGTGGAGTTATAGCACCTCTACAGACGGTCCCTCTTTATCAGCATCATAAAAGCTCCCGAGTGGCGCAGTGGTCTAAGACACTGCATCTCAGTGCAAGAGATGTCACTACAGTCCCTGGTTCAAATCCAGGCTGTATCACATCCGACCATGATTGGGAGTATCCCATCGGACGGTGCACATTTGTTTGGCCGGGGTAGGCCATCATTGTAAATAAGAATTTTTCCTGAAGTGACTTGCCTAGTTAAATAAAGGTTAAATACATTTTTAAAAACTGATAGAATTTCAACCACATAAATTAATTATGCATCCAAGCCAAAGTGAAATCTTATCAGCAACATGTTGGTTTGTTTTCACAGCTTTCTATTTCCTTACAACCGGTCAAACTGATGTCATTCGAAAAAATAAATAAATAAATAAATAAATGTGTTATTGCATTTTCCCCCCGGTCCCTAAACGTCTTTCAGCCCCGAAAGAAGCAGAGATGACAGAGAAACCTGTCAATATATTGAAGCATTCTATCAATTTATATCGACATTATTCTGGTGAGCAGGGGTTTATTTAGTCCTCTAGGGCAACATGTAATGACAAGAGCAACTGCATCTATGTAATTATAGGTAAGTTGACGAACAAATAGCCTACCAAGATGTCGGAAATTATAAGCAGAAACATATTTAAACCAGGCAACAACAAAAAATGCTGCACCCCCTGTCAAAAGATCTTTACGCCGTCTCTGACTGTAGCCAACAGCAGATGTTCTATATTAGTGGGTTAGAGTCAGGTGTGGGCCTCAGATGTTCTATATTAGCGGGTTAGGGTCGGGTGGGGGCCTCAGATGTTCTATATTAGTGGGTTAGGGTCGGGTGGGGGCCTCAGATGTTCTATATTAACGGGTTAGGGTCGGGTGGGGGCCTCAGATGTTCTATATTAGCGGGTTAGGGTCGGGTGGGGGCCTCAGATGTTCTATATTAGCGGGTTAGGGTCGGGTGTGGGCCTCAGATGTTCTATATTAACGGGTTAGGGTCGAGTGTGGGCCTCAAATGTTCTATATTAGCGGGTTAGGGTCGGGTGTGGGCCTCAAATGTTCTATATTAGCGGGTTAGGGTCGGGTGTGGGCCTCAGATGTTCTATATTAGCGGGTTAGGGTCGGGTGTGGGCCTCAAATGTTCTATATTAGCGGGTTAGGGTCGGGGCCTCAGATGTTCTATATTAGCGGGTTAGGGTCGGGTGTGGGCCTCAGATGTTCTATATTTAGCGGGTTAGGGTCGGGTGTGGGCCTCAGATGTTCTATATTAGCGGGTTAGGGTCGGGTGTGGGCCTCAGATGTTCTATATTAGCGGGTTAGAGTCAGGTGTGGGCCTCAGATGTTCTATATTAGCGGGTTAGAGTCAGGTGTGGGCCTCAGATTTTCTATATTAGCGGGTTAGGGTCGGGTGTGGGCCTCAGATGTTCTATATCAGTGGGTTAGGGTCGGGTGTGGGCCTCAGATGTTCTATATTAGCGGGTTAGGGTCGGGTGTGGGCCTCAGATTTTCACTTTATCATATATAGTCGGGCCGGTTGTGGGCGGGTGCAGTTGACCAAACAGCTGACCCGCGCACCACTACTGTGTGTGGTGCGTGCTTGCATGTGTGTGTGAATGTAGATGCATGTGTGTGTGAATGTAGATGCATGTGTGTGTGTGTATGTGCATGTGTGTGTGTAGCTGGTCAGAAAAGGGCAGATAGAGCCCAAGGCAGGGGGGAAGGCTCTGGCTGGTTACTCAGTTTGAATCAGATCTATTAGTTCTGGCCCATTGTTCTCTGTCTACAACACTGCTCCTTCTGGGACAGACGTCTGTCAACCTATCACATCACTGGGCTTGTCCGTCCGTCCAGGGAGGTGGTTGTTATGTTATGTGAGTCCTGGGAGAGAGAGAGATAGAGAGACAGAGAGAGAGAGAGTTTGAGAGAGACAGAGAGAGAGAGAGTTTCAGAGAGTTTCAGAGTTTGAAATAGAGAGAGAGTTTGAGAGAGAGAGAGAGAGAGAGAGAGAGAGAAAATGCATGTGCATTTGTGTGTGTGTTGGTGTAAAATCTAGAGTTGTGTGTGTTTTGTATGTGTATATAAGGTATTCAAAGGGGGTAGTCGAGCAATACATCAATAATTACACAATGAACCTAAGCCTGTGGTTGTGACTGGGCTGTGGCCAGCCAGCCAGACAGTACTACCATCTACCATGATGA